>NC_088397.1:99190876-99201224 GCF_034236695.1 Oncorhynchus nerka
AAGAAACTGTCATGTAACAATGACAAGAAACTCTCATGTAACACTGATGTCACAATGTCAGATGAAAAAGAAAGACATTACTTACTTTCAGAGAGCAGCGTATCACACACTCTAACCAACTGAGCTAACCGGCCGCTGGATACAGAGCACAATTGTTGAGATGCACCGAGCCTCTGCAAGTGCTGGAGCGCAAACTAACAAGTCCACCAACAGCATAGCCTGACAAGACTGTACACTCTTGGTTGCTCCTTGTGGCAATTCCAAACAGCTGGGGAATTTGATCAATTGGTATTGTGTTTGCTTAGCATGCTATAGGTAGTGGGATCGATGCCCGCATTCCCCAAAAACACATTTTTTTGTGGATCCAAGAAAGCTGCAGTTCACACTTCATGCAGCCTTGTCTTACGACAACCTACTGTCATGTAAACAATGACAAGAAACTGTCATGTAACAAACAATGACAAGAAACTCTCATGTAACACTGATGTCACAATGTCAGATGAAAAAGGAAGACATTACTTACTTTCAGAGAGCAGCGTATCACACACTCTAAGCAACTGAGCTAACCGGCCGCTGGATACAGAGCACAATTGTTGAGATGCACCGAGCCTCTGCAAGTGCTGAAGCGCAAACTAACAAGTCCACCAACAGCATAGCCTGACAAGACTGGACACTCTTGGTTGCTCCTTGTGGCAATTCCAAACAGCTGGGGAATTTGATCAATTGGTATTGTGTTTGCTTAGCATGCTATAGGTAGTGGGATCGATGCCCGCATTCCCCAAAAACACATTTTTTTGTGGATCCAAGAAAGCTGCAGTTCACACTTCATGCAGCCTTGTCTTACGACAACCTACTGTCATGTAGCAATGACAACAACTTTAATGTAACACTGATGTCAAAATGTCAGATGAAAAAGCAAGACATTACTTACTTTCAGAGGAGTAGCGTAGCACACACCATTGAGGCCCACAAACAAAGCTGTGGAAAGTTTCCTTGAAGCCTTAGCATAAAGAAAGAACAAATACAGATGACGAAACCCAGGATCGAACCAAGGACCTTTAGATCTTCAGTCTAACGCTCTCCCAACTGAGCTATTCCGGCAATTCACTCAACATAATTCTGTGGCACCCTTGACAATTCACATGCATGTGACTCATAATTTTGACACTCAAAATGTACATAGTAGCCATTATGGGGATCGAACCCATGACCATGGCATTATTAGCACCACACTCTAACCAACTGAGCTAACCGCCATTTGCTATTTTGCTCAATTGTTGAAATGCACCGAGCCTCTGCAAGTGCTGGCACGTCAACAAACAAGTCCACCAACAGCATAGCCTGACAAGACTGGACCCTCTTGGTTGCTTCTTGCGGAAATTCCAAACGGCTGGGGAATTAGCTCAAATGCTTTGCACGCGTGAGGTAGTGGGATCGCTGCCCACATTCTCCAAAAGCACATTGTTTTATGGATCCAAGAAAACTCCAGTTCACACTTCATGCAGCCTTGTCTTACGACAACCTACTGTCATGTAAACAATGACAAGAAACTGTCATGTAACAATGACAAGAAACTCTCATGTAACACTGATGTCACAATGTCAGATGAAAAAGAAAGACATTACTTACTTTCAGAGAGCAGCGTATCACACACTCTAACCAACTGAGCTAACCGGCCGCTGGATACAGAGCACAATTGTTGAGATGCACCGAGCCTCTGCAAGTGCTGGAGCGCAAACTAACAAGTCCACCAACAGCATAGCCTGACAAGACTGTACACTCTTGGTTGCTCCTTGTGGCAATTCCAAACAGCTGGGGAATTTGATCAATTGGTATTGTGTTTGCTTAGCATGCTATAGGTAGTGGGATCGATGCCCGCATTCCCCAAAAACACATTTTTTTGTGGATCCAAGAAAGCTGCAGTTCACACTTCATGCAGCCTTGTCTTACGACAACCTACTGTCATGTAAACAATGACAAGAAACTGTCATGTAACAAACAATGACAAGAAACTCTCATGTAACACTGATGTCACAATGTCAGATGAAAAAGGAAGACATTACTTACTTTCAGAGAGCAGCGTATCACACACTCTAAGCAACTGAGCTAACCGGCCGCTGGATACAGAGCACAATTGTTGAGATGCACCGAGCCTCTGCAAGTGCTGAAGCGCAAACTAACAAGTCCACCAACAGCATAGCCTGACAAGACTGGACACTCTTGGTTGCTCCTTGTGGCAATTCCAAACAGCTGGGGAATTTGATCAATTGGTATTGTGTTTGCTTAGCATGCTATAGGTAGTGGGATCGATGCCCGCATTCCCCAAAAACACATTTTTTGTGGATCCAAGAAAGCTGCAGTTCACACTTCATGCAGCCTTGTCTTACGACAACCTACTGTCATGTAGCAATGACAACAACTTTAATGTAACACTGATGTCAAAATGTCAGATGAAAAAGCAAGACATTACTTACTTTCAGAGGAGTAGCGTAGCACACACCATTGAGGCCCACAAACAAAGCTGTGGAAAGTTTCCTTGAAGCCTTAGCATAAAGAAAGAACAAATACAGATGCCGAAACCCAGGATCGAACCAAGGACCTTTAGATCTTCAGTCTAACGCTCTCCCAACTGAGCTATTCCGGCAATTCACTCAACATAATTCTGTGGCACCCTTGACAATTCACATGCATGTGACTCATAATTTTGACACTCAAAATGTACATAGTAGCCATTATGGGGATCGAACCCATGACCATGGCATTATTAGCACCACACTCTAACCAACTGAGCTAACCGGCCATTTGCTATTTTGCTCAATTGTTGAAATGCACCGAGCCTCTGCAAGTGCTGGCACGTCAACAAACAAGTCCACCAACAGCATAGCCTGACAAGACTGGACCCTCTTGGTTGCTTCTTGCGGAAATTCCAAACGGCTGGGGAATTAGCTCAAATGCTTTGCACGCGTGAGGTAGTGGGATCGCTGCCCACATTCTCCAAAAGCACATTGTTTTATGGATCCAAGAAAACTCCAGTTCACACTTCATGCAGCCTTGTCTTACGACAACCTACTGTCATGTAAACAATGACAAGAAACTGTCATGTAACAATGACAAGAAACTCTCATGTAACACTGATGTCACAATGTCAGATGAAAAAGAAAGACATTACTTACTTTCAGAGAGCAGCGTATCACACACTCTAACCAACTGAGCTAACCGGCCGCTGGATACAGAGCACAATTGTTGAGATGCACCGAGCCTCTGCAAGTGCTGGAGCGCAAACTAACAAGTCCACCAACAGCATAGCCTGACAAGACTGTACACTCTTGGTTGCTCCTTGTGGCAATTCCAAACAGCTGGGGAATTTGATCAATTGGTATTGTGTTTGCTTAGCATGCTATAGGTAGTGGGATCGATGCCCGCATTCCCCAAAAACACATTTTTTTTGTGGATCCAAGAAAGCTGCAGTTCACACTTCATGCAGCCATGTCTTACGACAACCTACTGTCATGTAGCAATGACAAGCAACTTTAATGTAACACTGATGTCAAAATGTCAGATGAAAAAGCAAGACATTACTTACTTTCAGAGGAGTAGCGTAGCACACACCATTGAGGCCCACAAACAAAGCTGTGGAAAGTTTCCTTGAAGCCAGAGCATAAAGAAAGAACAAATACAGATGCCGAAACCCGGGATCGAACCAGGGACCTTCAGATCTTCAGTCTAACGCTCTCCCAACTGAGCTATTCCGGCAATTCGATCAACATAATTCTGTGGCATCCTTGACAATTCACATGCATGTGACTCATAATTTTGACACTCAAAATGTACATAGTAGCCAGTATGGGGATCGAACCCATGACCATGGCGTTATTAGCACCACACTCTAACCAACTGAGCTAACCGGCCATTTGCTATTTTGCTCAATTGTTGAAATGCACCGAGCCTCTGCAAGTGCTGGCACGTCAACAAACAAGTCCACCAACAGCATAGCCTGACAAGACTGGACCCTCTTGGTTGCTTCTTGCGGAAATTCCAAACGGCTGGGAGCGAGCAGTCGCATTCGCGAGCGGTCGCATTCGCACTTCGGCCGCAGGTTGTATAACTTTTCATTACATTTCATTACATTTCACTATAGTACAACGGTTTGATTTGTCTAATCTTAGCAATTTCTTCTTAGCTAGCTACATAGCCGTCTTTGTATCAAAGATAATTGCGTAATTATCGTATTTTGTCGTCCTAACGCAGTCTACACTGCTATCTGCCCAGCTAGCTGACGTCCACCGTCTATCGAATAGCAGCACTAAAAACTATTACACTCAACTGAATGACCTGATTAGTGTAGTGTTAGCTAGCTACATAGTTGTCTTTGCTGTCTTCGTATCCAAGATAATTGTGTAGTTTAGAGTGTGTAGTCTTAGAGTGATTATCTTAATTTACCGAGGTTAGCTAGCCAGCTATTTGTCGTCCTTAACGTAGGAGACACTGCTAGCTAGCCAACAGCTAGCCAACGTCCACCGAATTGAACTTCCTCACTCAACAACCCGGTCGCATTCCGCTTCGCTCCACAGGTAGTATCACATTTTCATTTCATTTCATTACAGTACAACGGTTTGATTTGTTTGATCGTAGCTAGCTACATAGCTAGCTACATAGCCGTCTTTGTATCAAAGATAATTGTGTAGTCTAGAGCGATTTTCTAGGTTAGCTAGCCAGCTATTGTCGTTCTTTTAACGCAACGTAACGTAATCAACACTGCTAGCTAGCCAGCTAGCCCCCGAATAGCAGCACTGTCGAAACTATCACACCCAACGGAACGACTTGATTAGTGTAGTGTCAACAACGCAGCCACTGCCAGCTAGCCTACAAAGTCAACAACGCAGCCACTGCCAGCTAGCCTACTTCAGCAGTACTGTATCATTTTAATAATTTTAGTCAATAAGATTCTTGCTACGTAAGCTTAACTTTCTGAACATTCGAGACGTGTAGTCCACTTGTCATTCTAATCTCCTTTGCATTAGCGTAGCCTCTTCTGTAGCCTGTCAACTATGTGTCTGTCTATCCCTGTTCTCTCCTCTCTGCACAGACCATACAAACGCTCCACACCGCGTGGCCGCGGCCACCTAATCTGGTGGTCCCAGCGCGCACGACCCACGTGGAGTTCCAGGTCTCCGGTAGCCTCTGGAACTGCCGATCTGCGGCCAACAAGGCAGAGTTCATCTCAGCCTATGCCTCCCTCCAGTCCTCGACTTCTTGGCACTGACGGAAACATGGATCACCACAGATAACACTGCTACTCCTACTGCTCTCTCTTCGTCCGCCCACGTGTTCTCGCACACCCCGAGAGCTTCTGGTCAGCGGGGTGGTGGCACCGGGATCCTCATCTCTCCCAAGTGGTCATTCTCTCTTTCTCCCCTTACCCATCTGTCTATCGCCTCCTTTGAATTCCATGCTGTCACAGTTACCAGCCCTTTCAAGCTTAACATCCTTATCATTTATCGCCCTCCAGGTTCCCTCGGAGAGTTCATCAATGAGCTTGATGCCTTGATAAGCTCCTTTCCTGAGGACGGCTCACCTCTCACAGTTCTGGGCGACTTTAACCTCCCCACGTCTACCTTTGACTCATTCCTCTCTGCCTCCTTCTTTCCACTCCTCTCCTCTTTTGACCTCACCCTCTCACCTTCCCCCCTACTCACAAGGCAGGCAATACGCTCGACCTCATCTTTACTAGATGCTGTTCTTCCACTAACCTCATTGCAACTCCCCTCCAAGTCTCCGACCACTACCTTGTATCCTTTTCCCTCTCGCTCTCATCCAACACTTCCCACACTGCCCCTACTCGGATGGTATCGCGCCGTCCCAACCTTCGCTCTCTCTCCCCCGCTACTCTCTCCTCTTCCATCCTATCATCTCTTCCCTCTGCTCAAACCTTCTCCAACCTATCTCCTGATTCTGCCTCCTCAACCCTCCTCTCCTCCCTTTCTGCATCCTTTGACTCTCTATGTCCCCTATCCTCCAGGCCGGCTCGGTCCTCCCCTCCCGCTCCGTGGCTCGACGACTCATTGCGAGCTCACAGAACAGGGCTCCGGGCAGCCGAGCGGAAATGGAGGAAAACTCGCCTCCCTGTGGACCTGGCATCCTTTCACTCCCTCCTCTCTACATTTTCCTCTTCTGTCTCTGCTGCTAAAGCCACTTTCTACCACTCTAAATTCCAAGCATCTGCCTCTAACCCTAGGAAGCTCTTTGCCACCTTCTCCTCCCTCCTGAATCCTCCTCCCCCCCCCCTCCTCCCTCTCTGCAGATGACTTCGTCAACCATTTTGAAAAGAAGGTCGACGACATCCGATCCTCGTTTGCTAAGTCAAACGACACCGCTGGCTCATCAACTCATCCCTGACCGCTGGCTACGTCCCTTCCGTCTTCAAGAGAGCGAGAGTTGCACCCCTACTGAAAAAACCTACACTCGATCCCTCCGATGTCAACAACTACAGACCAGTATCCCTTCTTTCTTTTCTCTCCAAAACTCTTGAACGTGCCGTCCTTGGCCAACTCTCCCGCTATCTCTCTCAGAATGACCTTCTTGATCCAAATCAGTCAGGTTTCAAGACTAGTCATTCAACTGCGACTGCTCTTCTCTGTATCACGGAGGCGCTCCGCACTGCTAAAGCTAACTCTCTCTCCTCTGCTCTCATCCTTCTAGACCTATCGGCTGCCTTCGATACCGTGAACCATCAGATCCTCCTCTCCACCCTCTCCGAGTTGGGCATCTCCGGCGCGGCCCACGCTTGGATTGCGTCCTACCTGACAGGTCGCTCCTACCAGGTGGCGTGGCGAGAATCTGTCTCCTCACCACGTGCTCTCACCACTGGTGTCCCCCAGGGCTCTGTTCTAGGCCCTCTCCTATTCTCGCTATACACCAAGTCACTTGGCTCTGTCATAACCTCACATGGTCTCTCCTATCATTGCTATGCAGACAACACAATTCATCTTCTCCTTTCCCCCTTCTGACGACCAGGTCTGCATGTCTGGCAGACATATCAGTGTGGATGACGGATCATCACCTCAAGCTGAACCTCGGCAAGACGGAGCTGCTCTTCCTCCCGGGGAAGGACTGCCCGTTCCATGATCTCGCCATCACGGTTGACAACTCCATTGTGTCCTCCTCCCAGAGCGCTAAGAACCTTGGCGTGATCCTGGACAACACCCTGTCGTTCTCAAATAACATCAAGGCGGTGGCCCGTTCCTGTAGGTTCATGCTCTACAACATCCGCAGAGTACGACCCTGCCTCACACAGGAAGCGGCGCAGGTCCTAATCCAGGCACTTGTCATCTCCCGTCTGGATTACTGCAACTCGCTGTTGGCTGGGCTCCTGCCTGTGCCATTAAACCCCTACAGCTCATCCAGAACGCCGCAGCCCGTCTGGTGTTCAACCTTCCCAAGTTCTCTCACGTCACCCCGCTCCTCCGCTCTCTCCACTGGCTTCCAGTTGAAGCTCGCATCCGCTACAAGACCATGGTGCTTGCCTACGGAGCTGTGAGGGGAACGGCACCTCAGTACCTCCAGGCTCTGATCAGGCCCTACACCCAAACAAGGGCACTGCGTTCATCCACCTCTGGCCTGCTCGCCTCCCTACCACTGAGAAAGTACAGTTCCCGCTCAGCCCAGTCAAAACTGTTCGCTGCTCTGGCCCCCAATGGTGGAACAAACTCCCTCACGACGCCAGGACAGCGGAGTCAATCACCACCTTCCGGAGACACCTGAAACCCCACCTCTTTATGGAATACCTAGGATAGGATAAAGTAATCCTTCTCACCCCCCCCTTAAAAGATTTAGATGCACTATTGTAAAGTGGCTGTTCCACTGGATGTCATAAGGTGAATGCACCAATTTGTAAGTCGCTCTGGATAAGAGCGTCTGCTAAATGACTTAAATGTAAAATGTGTCATCATATAATAGAGACAGTATATCTACCTGGCCTGTCATAATATAACAGAGACAGTAGATCTAGCTGGTCTGTCATAATATAATAGAGACAGTAGATCTAGCTGGTCTGTCATATTATAATAGAGACAGTAGATCTAGCTGGTCTGTAATATTATAATAGAGACAGTAGATCTAGCTGGTCTGTCAATTTATAATAGAGACAGTAGATCTAGCTGGTCTGTCATAATATAATAGAGACAGTAGATCTAGCTGGTCTGTCATAATATAATAGAGACAGTAGATCTAGCTGGTCTGTCAATTTATAATAGAGACAGTAGATCTTCCTGGTCTGTCATCATATAATAGAGACAGTAGATCTAGCTGGTCTGTCATAATATAATGGAGACAGTAGATCTAGCTGGTCTGTCATATTATAATAGAGACAGTAGATCTAGCTGGTCTGTAATATTATAATAGAGACAGTAGATCTAGCTGGTCTGTCATAATATAATAGAGACAAAGAAACAGTAGATCTAGCTGGTCTGTCATCATATAATAGAGACAGTATATCTACCTGGTCTGTCATAATATAATAGAGACAGTAGATCTAGCTGGTCTGTCATAATATAATAGAGACAAAGTAGACAGTAGATTTAGCTGGTCTGTCATAATATAATGGAGACAGTAGATCTAGCTGGTCTGTCATAATATAATAGAGACAGTAGATTTAGCTGGTCTGTCATAATATAATGGAGACAGTAGATCTAGCTGGTCTGTCATATTATAATAGAGACAGTAGAACTAGCTGGTCTGTCATAATATAATAGAGACAGTAGATCTAGCTGGTCTGTCATAATATAATAGAGACAGTAGATCTAGCTGGTCTGTCATAATATAATAGAGACAGTAGATCTAGCTGGTCTGTCATAATATAATAGAGACAGTAGATCTAGCTGGTCTGTCATAATATAATAGAGACAGTAGATCTAGCTGGTCTGTCATAATATAATAGAGACAGTAGATCTAGCTGGTCTGTCATAATATAATAGAGAAATAGAGACAGTAGATTTAGCTGGTCTGTCATAATATAATAGAGACAGTAGATCTAGCTGGTCTGTCATAATATAATAGAGACAGTAGATCTAGCTGGTCTGTCATAATATAATAGAGACAGTAGATCTAGCTGGTCTGTCATAATATAATAGAGACAAAGAGACAGTAGATCTAGCTGGTCTGTCATAATATAATAGAGACAGTAGATCTAGCTGGTCTGTCATAATATAATAGAGACAGTAGATCTAGCTGGTCTGTCATAATATAATAGAGACAAAGAAACAGTAGATTTAGCTGGTCTGTCATAATATAATGGAGACAGTAGATATAGCTGGTCTGTCATAATATAATAGAGACAGTAGATCTAGCTGGTCTGTCATATTATAATAGAGACAGTAGATCTAGCTGGTCTGTCATATATAATAGAGACAGTAGATCTAGCTGGTCTGTCATAATATAATAGAGACAGTAGATCTAGCTGGTCTGTCATAATATAATAGAGACAGTAGATCTAGCTGGTCTGTCATAATATAATAGAGACAAAGAGACAGTAGATTTAGCTGGTCTGTCATAATATAATGGAGACAGTAGATCTAGCTGGTCTGTCATAATATAATAGAGACAGTAGATCTAGCTGGTCTGTCATAATATAATAGAGACAGTAGATCTAGCTGGTCTGTCATCATATAATAGAGACAGTATATCTACCTGGTCTGTCATAATATAATAGAGACAGTAGATCTAGCTGGTCTGTCATAATATAATAGAGACAGTAGATCTAGCTGGTCTGTCATAATATAATGGAGACAGTAGATCTAGCTGGTCTGTCATAATATAATGGAGACAGTAGATCTAGCTGGTCTGTCATATTATAATAGAGACAGTAGAACTAGCTGGTCTGTCATAATATAATAGAGACAGTAGATTTAGCTGGTCTGTAATATTATAATAGAGACAGTAGATCTAGCTGGTCTGTCATAATATAATAGACACAGTAGATCTAGCTGGTCTGTCATAATATAATAGAGACAGTAGATCTAGCTGGTCTGTCATAATATAATAGAGACAGTAGATGGTCTGTCATAATATAATAGAGACTAGATCTGGTCTGTCATAATATAATGGAGACAGTAGATCTAGCTGGTCTGTCATAATATAATGGAGACAGTAGATCTAGCTGGTCTGTCATATTATAATAGAGACAGTAGATCTAGCTGGTCTGTAATATTATAATAGAGACAGTAGATCTAGCTGGTCTGTAATATTATAATAGAGACAGTAGATCTAGCTGGTCTGTCATAATATAATAGACACAGTAGATCTAGCTGGTCTGTCATCATATAATAGAGACAGTATATCTACCTGGTCTGTC
>NC_088397.1:99201724-99224073 GCF_034236695.1 Oncorhynchus nerka
ACCAGCTAGATCTACTGTCTCTATTATATTATGACAGACCAGCTAGATCTACTGTCTCTATTCTATTATGACATACCAGCTAGATCTACTGTTTCTATTATAAATTGACAGACCAGCTAGATCTCCTGTCTCTATTATATTATGACAGACCAGCTAGATCTACTGTCTCATTATATTATGACAGACCAGCTAGATCTACTGTGTCTATTATATTATGACAGACCAGCTAGATCTACTGTCTCTATTATATTATGACAGACCAGCTAGATCTACTGTCTCTATTATATTATGACAGACCAGCTAGATCTACTGTCTCTATTATATTATGACAGACCAGCTAGATCTACTGTCTCTATTATATTATGACAGACCAGCTAGATCTACTGTCTCTATTATATTATGACAGACCAGCTAGATCTACTGTCTCTATGACATACCAGCTAGATCTACTGTCTCTATTATATTATGACAGACCAGCTAGATCTACTGTCTCTATTATATTATGACAGACCAGCTAGATCTACTGTCTCT
Organism: Oncorhynchus nerka; assembly: GCF_034236695.1. NCBI lineage: Eukaryota > Metazoa > Chordata > Actinopteri > Salmoniformes > Salmonidae > Oncorhynchus > Oncorhynchus nerka. The sequence continues at coordinate 99,202,256 of NC_088397.1, forward strand.
ATTATATTATGACAGACCAGCTAGATCTACTGTCTCTATTATATTATGACAGACCAGCTAGATCTACTGTCTCTATTATATTATGACAGACCAGCTAGATCTACTGTCTCTATTATATTATGACAGACCAGCTAGATCTACTGTCTCTATTATATTATGACAGACCAGCTAGATCTACTGTCTCTATTATATTATGACAGACCAGCTAGATCTACTGTCTCTATTATATTATGACAGACCAGCTAGATCTACTGTCTCTATTATATTATGACAGACCAGCTAGATCTACTGTCTCTATTATATTATGACAGACCAGCTAGATCTACTGTCTCTATTATATTATGACAGACCAGCTAGATCTACTGTCTCTATTATATTATGACAGACCAGCTAGATCTACTGTCTCTATTATATTATGACAGACCAGCTAGATCTACTGTCTCTATTATAATTATGACAGACCAGCTAGATCTACTATCTCCCTATTATATTATGACAGACCAGCTAGATCTACTGTCTCTATTATATTATGACAGACCAGCTAGATCTACTGTCTCTATTATATTATGACAGACCAGCTAGATCTACTGTCTCTATTATATATATGACAGACCAGGTAGATCTACTGTCTCTATTGACAGACCAGCTAGATCTACTGTCTCTATTATATTATGACAGACCAGCTAGATCTACTGTCTCTATTATATTATGACAGACCAGCTAGATCTACTGTCTCTATTATATTATGACAGACCAGCTAGATCTACTGTCTCTATTATATTATGACAGACCAGCTAGATCTACTGTCTCTATTATATTATGACAGACCAGCTAGATCTACTGTCTCTATTATATTATGACAGACCAGCTAGATCTACTGTCTCTATTATATTATGACAGACCAGCTAGATCTACTGTCTCTATTATTATAATATGACAGACCAGCTAGATCTACTGTCTCTATTATATTATGACAGACCAGCTAGATCTACTGTCTCTATTATATTATGACAGACCAGCTAGATCTACTGTCTCTATTATATTATGACAGACCAGCTAGATCTACTGTCTCTATTATATTATGACAGACCAGCTAGATCTACTGTCTCTATTATATTATGACAGACCAGCTAGATCTACTGTCTCTATTATATTATGACAGACCAGCTAGATCTACTGTCTCTATTATATTATGACAGACCAGCTAGATCTACTGTCTCTATTATATTATGACAGACCAGCTAGATCTACTGTCTTATTATATTATGACAGACCAGCTAGATCTACTGTCTCTATTATATTATGACAGACCAGCTAGATCTACTGTCTCTATTGTAATTATGACAGACCAGCTAGATCTACTATCTATATTATATTATGACAGACCAGCTAGATCTACTGTCTCTATTATATTATGACAGACCAGCTAGATCTACTGTCTCTATTCTATTATGACAGACCAGCTAGATCTACTGTCTCTATTATAATATGACAGACCAGCTAGATCTACTGTCTCTATTATATTATGACAGACCAGCTAGATCTACTGTCTCTATTATATTATGACAGACCAGCTAGATCTACTGTCTCTATTGTATTATGACAGACCAGCTAGATCTACTGTCTCTATTATATTATGACAGATCAGCTAGATCTACTGTCTCTATTATATTATGACAGATCAGCTAGATCTACTGTCTCTATTATATTATGACAGACCAGCTAGATCTACTGTCTCTATGTCTCTGTTATATTATGACAGACCAGCTAGATCTACTGTCTCTATTGTAATTATGACAGACCAGCTAGATCTACTATCTATATTATATTATGACAGACCAGCTAGATCTACTGTCTCTATTATATTATGACAGACCAGCTACATCTACTGTCTCTATTATATTATGACAGACCAGCTACATCTACTGTCTCTATTATATTATGACAGACCAGCTAGATCTACTGTCTCTATTATATTATGACAGACCAGCTAGATCTACTGTCTCTATTATATTATGACAGACCAGCTAGATCTACTGTCTCTATGTCTCTGTTATATTATGACAGACCAGCTAGATCTACTGTCTCTATTGTAATTATGACAGACCAGCTAGATCTACTATCTATATTATATTATGACAGACAGCTACATCTACTGTCTCTATTATATTATGACAGACCAGCTAGATCTACTGTCTCTATTATATTATGACAGACCAGACCAGCTAGATCTCCACTGTCTCTATTATATTATGACAGACCAGCTAGATCTACTGTCTCTATGTCTCTGTTATATTATGACAGACCAGCTAGATCTACTGTCTCTATTGTAATTATGACAGACCAGCTAGATCTACTATCTATATTATATTATGACAGACCAGCTAGATCTACTGTCTATATTATATTATGACAGACAGCTACATCTACTGTCTCTATTATATTATGACAGACCAGCTAGATCTACTGTCTCTATTATATTATGACAGACCAGCTAGATCTACTGTCTCTATTATATTTGACAGACCAGCTAGATCTACTGTCTCTATTATATTATGACGGACCAGGGGAATCGACTGTTTAATTAAAACAAAGCATTGCGAAGGCCCAAGGTGGGTGATGACGCTATTGATTTAATGCCCAGTGTTCGATTTCAGCCCCGGACTCCAGGGGTTATATTATGAACTCTGTAAGAGGTTCAGTCGGAAAGTAGGGCGCTACCCAAGTCAGAAGTACATCCTAGTCCCTGGGAATGTACTAAAGGGAAGGGTTGAATAGCCATCTCTGGCGGGTTTGGATGAGGTAACCAGCTAGAGTCCTCTAGTAGTGCCTCTTCAGACCCTACCCGTCTCACCTGTATTTGGCTGAATGACTTTTTGCAATTTTATTGACCAACTAGAACTGAGTCTGTAGTAACCCCTGGAGTCCAGGGGCTGAAATCGTAGGAATTGAATGCCCAGCACTTTGCTGTGTCCATCCCTGCCGAGCCCATGGGCCGTCTCCGCCTCGAGTCTCTGAACTTAGAGGGGACAACACATTTGCGTTGACCGCTAGTTTTTAATGGGTATTATGGCTCTTTCTGTGGTACTCACTTTGGGATATTATGTGAGGTAGACTTTGGGCATTCCTAATATTTTCACGACTTCCTCTTTTTGTATTGTAGTTTCAGTAGTGTAGTGGTTATCACGTTCGCCTCACTTAGCGAAAGGTCATATTCAATATTTCCCAATGCCCAGAGGCTAGCATTTGGTTTGAAACAGTTGTGGTTTATCTAAACCTTGCTGTCTACCTCTCCGACCTGTGGATCAATGTTGCCGTTTTTGGGGACCTCCACCGTGCGATCTGTATGAATGTGAACAGACCGACAGCTTCTCTGAGCCAGGCAAATTCATTTATCAGGGTCATTGTAATGGATATATCAAAAGAAATGGCAATATAATCCAAGGTAAAACAAACAAAAATGTAGATCGTTTTCCGTCATTTCAGCTGCTTGATGTGATTGTGTGATAGATTTAGTTGGCTGGCTAGCAAAGGAAAAGAAGCTAGCCTGCATAGGTACAGTGCATTCGGAAAGTTTTCAGGCCCCTTACTTTTTCCAACATTTTGTTACGTTACAGACTTATACTAAAATGGATGAAATAAAATAAAATCTATCTACACACAATACCCCATAATGACAAAGCGATAACATATAGTTTTTATTAATAAAACAAATATTTTAAAATACCTCATAATTCCCAGCTTCTCAAGCCTTATTGCTTAATTAATGGACTAAGTAATTTCTGATTTTCAATAGGTTCTGAGATTGATAAATGCCCCACCCAGCCAAAGTCAGCCACACCCTTAGTATTCCACTCATCAGGTTTCCGTAGTGTAGTGGTTATCACGTTCGCCTAACACGTGAAAGGTCCCTGGTTCGAGACCTGGTGGAAACATTTTTAACAAATTGGACAGTAAAGCCTATTCACTTAGGGCTCGGTCCCAATTTCGGAATTCATGCTTTTCCTTCGCACTTCTCAGTATTTGGTATTCAGACTTACCTTTTTAGTCGCGTAACGCACTCTGCATGTGTGGCTAGCTTGGGCGCTCTGAATACATTCCTGCTACGTGTGGTCTGAGGTCCATAATGATTCAAATAGTTTACCACTCCAGGGTAAGCCGACAAGAAACACAGCCCTTATTTTAAGTGTTTTTAAAATCCCTGTGGGGAACATGAAGGGTGGAAAAATGATTGGAACCATTTTCCTGTTTGACCGCTAGTTTTTAATGGGTATTATGGCTCTTTCTGTGGTACTCAATTTGGGATATTATGTGAGGTAGACTTGTGGGCATTCCTAATATTTTCCACGACTTCCTCTTTTTGTATTGTAGTTTCAGTAGTGTAGTGGTTATCACGTTCGCCTCACACGCGAAAGGTCATATTCAATATTTCCCCAATGCCCAGAGGCTAGCATTTGGTTTGAAACAGTTGTGGTTTATCTAAACCTTGCTGTCTACCTCTCCGACCTGTGGATCAATGTTGCCGTTTTTTGGGGGACCTCCATCGTGCGATCTGTATGAATGTGAACAGACTGACAGCTTCTCTGAGCCAGGCAAATTCATTTATCAGTGTCATTGTAATGGATATATCCAAAGAAATGGCAATATAATCCAAGGTAAAACAAACAAAAATGTAGATCGTTTTCTGTCATTTCAGCTGCTTGATGTGATTGTGTAATAGATTTATTTGGCTGCTAGCAAAGGAAAAGAAGCTAGCCTGCATAGGTACAGTGCATTCGGAAAGTTTTCAGGCCCCTTACTTTTTACCACATTTTGTTACGTTACAGACTTATACTAAAATGGATGAAATAAAATAAAATCTATCTACACACAATACCCCATAATGACAAAGCGATAACATATAGTTTTTATTAATAAAACAAATCTTTTAAAAATACCTCATAATTCCCGGCTTCTCAAGCCTTATTGCTTAATTAATGGACTAAGTCATTTCTGATTTTCAATAGGTTCTGAGAGCGATAAATGTCCCACCCAGCCAAAGTCAGCCACACCCTTAGTATTGCACTCATTAGGTTTCAGTAGTGTAGTGGTTATCACGATCGCCTCACACGCGAAAGGTCCCGTTTCGAAACCGGGCGTAAACACATTTTAACAATTTGGACAGTATTTTAGATTTGCTAACTTCTTAGTAATGTAATGACTCGGGACGTCGGTTTTGATAAGAAAGCTTCTTTTAGTAAGAATACTTGTTTACGTTACATTTAACAACAATGGTTTTGGTACAAAGCAATGCAGGTAAGATGCTGTCGGAAAGTCAGCTACAATCACCAGCACCTGCACATAATTGGCGCGTTATCACTCATTCCTCTCGCAAGGCATTCTGGGACTTGCAGTCAAAAAGCAGAATTCAACACAACCCAATACAATTACATATGCAAATAAATCTAAAGAATTATCTCAAATATCTCAGCTCAAAGAATGAACTTAAACATTAACTCAAACACATTAAAGTTACAACATCCCCCCCGATGAACAATTATGTTCATCTAGATCTCTAGGCAGTATATCAACTGAATAGGTCTCCTCAACAAAGTCCCTGAAGCAGTACGAACTGAACATGATCTAACTAAGCCATCTCGGCCTGGAAACAGTTCCTCAATCTTTCCTATTTTCCAGGTTTGTCTGGGTGTGTTATCTTCTCCAATGAGTACAACGTCACCCGCCTTCAGTGGGGTGGGCTGTGGTGTGTCACAGCGGTGTGCTGACTTTAGATCCAGCAAGTAGTCTCTTCGCCAACTGTTCCAGAAACTGGTCACAAGTCCCTGCCTGTACTTCCATCTGCGTGTCATTTCCCGCTTGTTTAACGTTGGGTGCTGAGTGTCATTGCTCCAGAATGCATCACCTTCTCATGGTGGTACTGTATCAGCATTTCTGAGTGTCTGTACTTATTGGGTAGAACCCATGGGTGCTGCTCTCTGAATGTGAAGTTGGACTGTTGCAGTCTTCCTCCTACACAGAGTAGTTCGTGTTCGTCCAGGAAAGGTTTCAGTTCTCTGATTTTACAGTCATTGTTTAGGCGTTTTCCTGCCTTCAGTAGTTTGATCTCCTGTCCGAAACTCTATTGTTGTGTTACCTTAATCAGGTACTTTTCTGCATCGAACAGTTCGTCAGCAGTCAGTTCACCTTACATCTTTATGGTTGTACGAGCATTGGCTATGAATCTCTTTATCCAGGCGGTGACTCTGAACACTCTTTTCAGTTTGCTGTACCTTTCAAGCTCCAACACAGGTTCAGTTCTGTCTGTGCTGTTTGCTGCAAGTTGTACAGTAACCTGGCAACTGGACTTGAGTTCTATATTCACCTCTTCCGGAACCTTGTTATCATCAGTCTCTTCGGACTGATTGGGTGAAGTCAGAATTCTGGGTCCATTCCACCATAGCTCGCTCTGTGTCAAGTTTGAACAGTTTGTCCTCTGGTAGGGAGGTCAGCTGGATTAGTTTTCCTTCAATATGTGACCATGACTCTGGATTGGTCAAGGACTGATCTCCGTCACTCTGTTCGCAACAAACTGCTTCCATTTCTGAGCTGAGCTGCAAATCCAATGCAGCACGATCATCGAGTCTGTCCACATTTTGATCTGTTTTTCTTCCATTTTCAGTGTGGTCATCAAGTTGTTTGGTAGTCTCGCTCCAATCACAGCTCCCATGAGCTCCAGGCGTGGCAGCGTCATTTTCTTAAGTGGGGCTACCCTGGACTTGGATGCAACTAGACTTGTTGTTTCCCTGTCTTGTGACTCACCTTGCAAGTAAGCTACTGCACTGTAAGCCCTTTCACTTGCATCACAGAACACGTGTAGTTTCAGGGTGTGGTTATTCTGTGGCCGCATGTCTGTTCTGTACCACCTTGGTATGGTGAGCTGGTGTAACTGGGGTAGTTCTGAACACCACTGTTGCCATTCTCGTGTCAGATCAGGTGGTAATTCTTTGTCCCAGCTGAGTCCCCTCTCCCACATTTCCTGGAACATGCACTTGATCCTGATGGTGAAGGGAGTTAAGAAACCAAGAGGGTCGAAGATACGTGCAGAAGACTGCAGAACACTTCTCTTTGTGTTTTCCTTTTGCCTTAGAATGCTCAGTAGTGGCCTGAGGTCAAACACAAAGTCATCCGTTTCCGGCCTCCATACTAAACCTAAAACCTTCAGCACTAATCCTTGTGTTTGTAACGTCAACGGGTGGTCTGTTGTCGTACTCTCCTCCCATTTTGTTTTCAATTCAGGAGAATTGGTCATCCATTTGCAGAAGTCCATGCCTGCAATCGACAGCATTCGCTTTGCAGTTGTTGTCACAAGGTAAGCCTCTTCAACATTGTGTGAACTTGCAATGAAGTCATCTACGTAGAGTGACTCTCTCAGTATCTCTACAACTTCTGGTTGTTCTGTTTCATATTGTTTCAGGTGCTTCCTGATTGTAGCTGCCAGCAAAAATGGACTTGGGGAAGCTCCAAATACCACTCCCTTCATCCTCAGCACACGCAGCTCCTCTTCATTTTCTCCCCTTGGTGGGCCAGTGAGCCATAGAAATCTCACGGCGTCTCTGTCTCTCTCTGCAAGGGATATCTGCAGGAAAGCTTTCTTGATGTCTGCCATGAATGCGATCTCATGTAGTCTGAACTTTATCAGAACGCTGAGCAGATCCGGATTCAGGTTCGGTCCTGTGAGTAGACAGTCATTGAGAGATGGACAGCCATCTTCATGGGACGAGGCATCAAACACCACTCTCAGTTTTGTTGTCACCTTATCTTCTCGGAGTACTGCATGGTGAGGTAAGTAGTATTTTACGTTGTCTGCACTTGATGCGTTGTCCTTGGGCACTTCCTCTGCCATATCTTGTTGTAAGTAGTCTTCTACTACTTCATTGTATCTGCTGTACAACGTCACATCCTTCTTCAGTCTTTTCTTCAGACCTTCAAACCGTTTCTTGGCGATTCTATAGTTGTCTTGGAGTTCTGGCATTTCTCGTTTCCATGGCAACTCCACATGGTATCGCCCATCTTTGAAGGTGGTTGTTTCTCGAACCTTTGAAGAGCCTCGTTTTCCTCTGAGTTCTGTGTCTTCTCGCTTAGAATACCCAGCGACTCAAGCTCCCAGAATGCATGCAGTTGCTTGGAGACTAATGTGTCTTCATCAAGTGGGATGAACATGCAGGTTGCCTCGGCGACACTTGACATGGACACGGGTCCCTGCACCGACCATCCAAAGGTGCTCTCTAAAGCAACTAGCGTCTGGCGTCAGTCGCTCCACTCTGCCTGATACTATCTGCCAGTAGTAGTCTGCTCCTATCAGGACAGAGAGTTCAGCATCATTGTCATCTCCTGGAAAGTCTGCGAGCTGCAGTCCCCTTTTACTGAGCTCATGCTGAATCCGTTCACCGGGAACCTTCATCACAGCTGTGCACACTTGTGGGGTTTCAATTGCCTCTATCTCTATTCTCTGCTGTTTGTCCCAGACATTCTCCAAGATGACTTTCACTGTGTTGCGTTGGGATGTTGCTGGGGCAGAGGAGCCAAACGTGTGAAGAGTGAGTGCCTCTTGTCTGATTACTGGTAGCTTCAAGCCCTTCACAAGGTTTTCATGTATGAAGCTTCTCTGACTGCCTCCATCTAGTAAGCAACGAGCTATCTTCCTGCCCGATGGGCCTTCTACCCATGCCTTTGCCGTTTGTAGCAACACAGTGTTCTGTCCATCTGGTTTCATCTTCACTGAATGGGGAATAACTGAGGAAACAACAGCGTCTACAGAAACAGTAGGGGGTTGCACCTCACTCCTCTTACTGGTACACACAGCAATGTGATGTTTGCTTCCACATGTTGCACATGACACATCTTTGACTTTACAGAATTTTGCTATGTGTCTCTGTCCTAAACATACAAAGCATCTTCCCATGTTCTTTAGTTTCTCTTTGCGTGTAGCAATATTGTAGTCAGGGCAGTTTTCTGATTTGTGGTCTGCACTGTCACAAAATAGACACGTTTGCTGTTCCTTCTGGCTGGCTGTATGCAGTGCTGCAGCAGAGGGCATGTTGGGTCTTTTTGGTTTCATTTCATTGGAGAAGCATGACTTGTTCCATGGTTTGCTCTCTTTCTGTTGGTTGTATGATCTTGTCATTTGTAGCGCTCTCTCCTGCTCTGAACCTCTTTCTGTAGGAAACTGATAATCTCAGACACTTTCCATTCATCATCTACTCCCCTCTGACGACTATAGTCAAGAGCTATGTCCTCTGGAATCATCTGCAGTAAGATTGGGAATAGTAGGCTTCCATAGGATTCTGACACCACACCCAGTGATTCCAAGCTCCTAATCTGAATTTCACATTCATCATATAGCTGCCTCAATGCATTTAGATCAGAGGATTTCTTCACAGGTGTGAGATTCAGCAGCTTTGACATATGAGCACTAATCACAAGGTCTTTCCTTCCAAATCTGCTCTTGAGTAGAGTGATTGCATTATCATAGTTACTGTCTGTTAACATCAGTCCTGCTACTGCCTTTGCAGCTGGTCCAGTGAGATATGTTTTCAGATAGAAAACTTCTCTTTTTACACAGTGAATCATTGTTGTGAATAGCAGTCTCATACTGGCTCCAAAACTCCTGCCACATACTGACATCTCCATAGAATTTCTCAATAATCAACTTCGGAAGCCTTACTGAGTTAGCGTCACTCACCCGGGCTGGTAGTGGATTGACGTCCTGTTTCTTTGTTATCACTCTTTGTGCACGGCTCTTCAGCATGATAATGCGTTCTTTATAATCCTCCGTGCATGCAATCTCTGCCTCCAATCCGTCCAATGGCGTTAACTGTTCAATTCCACGATCGAGTTCAAACAAACTGTCCTCCTTAGCTGATAACAATTCCAACAATGTACTCAAGTGATCGGTATCCGGATTTGACTGGGATATTTCCACGTCAATCTGATTCAAAATCCGTGTTGTTGCGCCTCGAATGGTACCACGCTTTCGTCTCATTCTTTCTGCTTCATGCCGACGTTCCTCCTCAGCCATTTCAGCCACTTCTTCGTCGCAGCTCATAGCCTGGGTTTCGGCACCAAATTTTAGATTTGCTAACTTCTTAGTAATGTAATGACTCGGGACGTCGGTTTTGATAAGAAAGCTTCTTTTAGTAAGAATACTTGTTTACGTTACATTTAACAACAATGGTTTTGGTACAGAGCAATGCAGGTAAGATGCTGTCGGAAAGTCAGCAACAATCACTTGCACCTGCACATAATTGGCGCGTTATCACTCATTCCTCTCGCAAGGCATTCTGGGACTTGCAGTCAAAAAGCAGAATTCAACACAACCCAATACAATTACATATGCAAATAAATCTAAAGAATTATCTCAAATATCTCAGCTCAAAGAATGAACTTAAACATTAACTCAAACACATTAAAGTTACAACACAGTAAGCCTATTCACTTAGGGCTCGGTCCCAATTTCGTAATTCATGCTTTTCCTTCGCACTTCTCAGTATTTGGTATTCAGACTTACCTTTTTTAGTCGCGTAACGCACTCTGCATGTCTGGCTAGCTTGGGCGCTCTGAATACATTCCTGCTACGTGTGGTCTGAGGTCCATAATGATTCAAATAGTTTACCACTCCAGGGTAAGCCGACAAGAAACACAGCCCTTATTTTAAGTGTTTTTAAAATCCCCTGTGGGGAACATGAAGGGTGGAAAAATGATTGGAACCATTTTCCTGTTTGACCGCTTGTTTTTAATGGGTATTATGGCTCTTTCTGTGGTACTCACTTTGGGATATTATGTGAGGTAGACTTGTGGGCATTCCAAATATTTCCACGACTTCCTCTTTTTGTATTGTAGTTTCAGTAGTGTAGTGGTTATAACGTTCGCCTCACACGCGAAAGGTCATATTCAATATTTCCCAATGCCCAGAGGCTAGCATTTGGTTTGAAACAGTTGTGGTTTATCTAAACCTTGCTGTCTACCTCTCCGACCTGTGGATCAATGTTGCCGTTTTTTTGGGGACCTCCACCGTGCGATCTGTATGAATGTGAACAGACTGACAGCTTCTCTGAGCCAGGCAAATTCATTTATCAGGGTCATTGTAATGGATATATCCAAAGAAATGGCAATATAATCCAAGGTAAAACAAACAAAAATGTAGATCATTTTCTGTCATTTCAGCTGCTTGATGTGATTGTGTGAATGATTTAGTTTTTTATTTATTTATTTTATTTCACCTTTATTTAACCAGGTAGGCTAGTTGAGAACAGGTTCTCATTTGCAACTGCGACCTGGCCAAGATAAAGCATAGCAGTGTGAACAGACAACACAGAGTTACACATGGAGTAAACAATTAACAAGTCAATAACACAGTAGAGAAAAAAGGGGAGTCTATATACAATGTGTGCAAAAGGCATGAGGAGGTAGGCGAATAATTACAATATTGCAGATTAACACTGGAGTGATAAATGATCAGATGATCATGTACAGGTAGAGATATTGGTGTGCAAAAGAGCAGAAAAGTAAATAAATAAAAACTGTGGGGATGAGGTAGGTGAAAATGGGTGGGCTATTTACCAATAGATTATGTACAGCTGCAGCGATCGGTTAGCTGCTCAGATAGCTGATGTTTGAAGTTGGTGAGGGAGATAAAAGTCTCCAACTTCAGCGATTTTTGCAATTCCTTCCAGTCACAGGCAGCAGAGTACTGGAACGAAAGACGGCCGAATGAGGTGTTGGCTTTAGGGATGATCAATGAGATACACCTGCTGGAGCGCGTGCTACGGATGGGTGTTGCCATCGTGACCAGTGAGCTGAGATAAGGCGGAGCTTTGCCTAGCATGGCCTTGTAGATGACCTGAGCCAGTGGGTCTGGCGACGAATATGTAGCGAGGGCCAGCCGACTAGAGCATACAAGTCGCAGTGGTGGGTAGTATAAGGTGCTTTAGTGACAAAACGGATGGCACTGTGATAAACTGCATCCAGTTTGCTGAGAAGAGTGTTGGAAGCAATTTTGTAGATGACATCGCCGAAGTCGAGGATCGGTAGGATAGTCAGTTTTACTAGGTAAGCTTGGCAGCGTGAGTGAAGGAGGCTTTGTTGCGGAATAGAAACCGACTCTTGATTTGATTTTTGATTGGAGATGTTTGATATGGGTCTGGAAGGAGAGTTTGCAGTCTAGCCAGACACCTAGGTACTTATAGGTGTCCACATATTCAAGGTCGGAAACATCCAGTGTGGTGATGCTAGTCAGGCAAGCAGGTGCAGGCAGCGATCGGTTGAAAAGCATGCCTTTGGTTTTACTAGCGTTTAAGAGCAGTTGGAGGCCATGGAAGGAGTGTTGTATGGCATTGAAGCTCGATTGGAGGTTAGATAGCACAGTGTCCAATGACGGGCCAAAAGTGTATAGAATGGTGTCGTCTCTGCGTAGAGGTGGATCAGGGAATCGCCCGCAGCAAGAGCAACATCATTGATATACACAGAGAAAAGAGTCGGCCCGAGAATTGAACCCTGTGGCACCCCCATAGAGACTGCCAGAGGACCGGACAACATGCCCTCCGATTTGACACACTGAACTCTGTCTGCAAAGTAATTGGTGAACCAGGCAAGGCAGTCATCCGAAAAACCGAGGCTACTGAGTCTGCCGATAAGAATATGGTGATTGACAGAGTCGAAAGCCTTGGCAAGGTCGATGAAGACGGCTGCAAAGTACTGTCTTTTATCGATGGCGGTTATGATGTCGTTTAGTACCTTGAGTGTGGCTGAGGTGCACCCGTGACCGGCTCGGAAACGAGATTGCATAGCGGAGAAGGTACGGTGGGATTCGAGATGGTCAGTGACCTGTTTGTTGACTTGGCTTTCAAAGACCTTAGATAGGCAGGGAAGAATGGATATAGGTCTGTAACAGTTTGGGTCCAGGGTGTCTCCCTTTGAAGAGGGGGATGACTGCGGCAGCTTTCCAATCCTTGGGGATCTCAGACGATATGAAAGAGAGGTTGAACAGGCTGGTAATAGGGGTTGCGACAATGGCGGCGGATAGTTTCAGAAATAGAGGGTCCAGATTGTCAAGCCCAGCTGATTTATACGGGTCCAGGTTTTGCAGCTCTTTCAGAACATCTGCTATCTGGATTTGGGTAAAGGAGAACCTGGAGAGGCTTGGGCGAGGAGCTGCGGGGGCCGGAGCTGTTGGCCGAGGTAGGAGTAGCCAGGCGGAAGGCATGGCCAGCCGTTGAGAAATGCTTGTTGAAGTTTTCGATAATCATGGATTTGTCGGTGGTGACCGTGTTCCCTAGCCTCAGTGCAGTGGGCAGCTGGGAGGAGGTGCTCTTGTTCTCCATGGACTTCACAATGTCCCAGAACTTTTTGGAGTTGGAGCTACAGGATGCAAACTTCTGCCTGAAGAAGCTGGCCTTAGCTTTCCTGACTGACTGCGTGTATTGGTTCCTGACTTCCCTGAACAGTTGCATATCGCGGGGACCGTTCGATGCTATTGCAGTCCGCCACAGGATGTTTTTGTGCTGGTCGAGGGCAGTCAGGTCTGGAGTGAACCAAGGGCTGTATCTGTTCTTAGTTCTGCATTTTTTGAACGGAGCATGCTTATCTAATATGGTGAGGAAGTTACTCTTAAAGAATGACCAGGCATCCTCAACTGACGGGATGAGGTCAATGTCCTTCCAGGATACCCGGGCCAGGTCGATTAGAAAAGCCTGCTCACAGAAGTGTTTTAGGGAGCGTTTGACAGTGATGAGGGGTGGTCGTTTGACTGCGGCACCGTAGCGGATACAGGCAATGAGGCAGTGGTCGCTGAGATCCTGGTTGAAGACAGCGGAGGTGTATTTGGAGGGCCAGTTGGTCAGGATGACGTCTATGAGGGTGCCCTTGCTTACAGAGTTAGGGTTGTACCTGGTGGGTTCCTTGATGATTTGTGTGAGATTGAGGGCATCTAGCTTAGATTGTAGGACTGCCGGGGTGTTAAAGCATATCCCAGTTTAGGTCACCTAACAGAACAAACTCAGAAGCTAGATGGGGGCAATCAATTCACAAATGGTGTCCAGGGCACAGCTGGGAGCTGAGGGGGTCGGTAGCAGGCGGCAACAGTGAGAGACTTATTTCTGGAGAGAGTAATTTTCAGAATTAGTAGTTCGAACTGTTTGGGTATGGACCTGGAAAGTATGACATTACTTTGCAGGCTATCTCTGCAGTAGACTGCGACTCCTCCCCTTTGGCAGTTCTATCTTGACGGAAGATGTTATAGTTGGGTATGGAAATCTCTGAATTTTTGGTGGCCTTCCTGAGCCAGGATTCAGACACGGCAAGGACATCAGGGTTAGCAGAGTGTGCTAAAGCAGTGAGTAAAACAAACTTAGGGAGGAGGCTTCTAATGTTGACATGCATGAAACCAAGGCTTTTTCGATCACAGAAGTCAACAAATGAGGGTGCCTGGGGACATGCAGGGCCTGGGTTTACCTCCACATCACCCGCGGAACAGAGAAGGAGTAGTATGAGGGTGCGGCTAAGGGCTATCAAAACTGGTCGCCTAGAGCGTTGGGGACAGAGAATAAGAGGAGCAGGTTTCTGGGCATGGTAGAATATATTCAGGGCATAATGCACAGACAGGGGTATGGTGGGGTGCGGGTACGGCGGAGGTAAGCCCAGGCACTGGGTGATGATGAGAGAGGTTTTATCTCTGGACATGCTGGTTGTAATGGGTGAGGTCACCGCATATGTGGGAGGTGGGACAAAGGAGGTATCAGGGTCTGAGGAATGGGACTAGGGGCTCCATTGTGAACTAAAACAATGATAACTAACCTGAGCAACAGTATACAAGGCATATTGACATTTGAGAGAGACATACAGCGAGGCATACAGTAAACACAGGTGTTGAATTGGGAAAGCTAGCTAAAACAGTGGGTGAGACAACAGCTAATCAGCTAGCATAACAACAGCAGGTGAGATGGCATTGACTTAGGCAACTCGGCCGACAGATAAAACAAACAAGCAGAATGGAGTACCGTGATTAATGGACAGTCCAGCGTGCATCAGCTATGTAGCCAAGTGATCAGAGTCCAGGGGGCAGCGGTGGATGGGGCAGGGGGCTGGGCTGGCGAGTGTTATCCAGGTTAAGAAAACTAACAATGACTAAATAGCTTGTAGCTAGCTAGCTGGTTAGCTTCTGGAGGTTCTTGAGTGTGTTCTAAAAATAAAGATAATAGCGATTCCGTATCACATTGGGTGAGGCAGGTTTCCGGAAGGTATAAACAAATTTTTTTAAATCGGGAAGAGATAGAGTACATATGGGCCACTGCGTTTTTGGGACGTGGCGATGCAGACGGTTAGCAGGCCTGTGCTAACAAGCTAACAGATTAGCAGGCCGGGGTAAACAAGGTAGTAGTTAGCGGACCTGGGCTAAACAAGCTAGCAGTTAGCATGCCGAACTAGCAAGCAAGGAGATAGCGAGGGCTAGAGAGTTAGCCTTTGGAGGACGTCGCGATGGGGTGAGTCTGTTTATTCCTCTTCATGCAGTGATATCGATAGACCGGTCGTAGTCAAGGTATTGTAGCCCAGGAGTATGCTAGGAGCTCTGGCCGGGCTAGCTTCAAGCTACGTGGGTGGAAACACTAGCCAGGAGTAATCAACCAGGGTTGCTGTTTAGCTCGATAGCTAGTTGCGAAGATCCAGCTGAAGAATGTTCAGTTTGTGGTGGGAATCCGGGGGTAAAAAAAATTAAATAGGTCCGTTATGCTCTGGTTAGCGTCGCGTTGTTCGAACTGGCGAGAGCTTTCCGAGCTAAAGGTTAGTTGATGACCGGTTAGCTGAAGAACGCTAGCATAGCTGGTAGTTAGCTGGCTAGCTTCAGTTGAGGGGGTCCGGTTCCGAAGTAAATATAACTACTTTAGGAAAAGTAGCTACATTGGCGGGTTGCAGAAGAGTATTTGGAAGCTTAGGTTTAGCAAAATGTTTTTAAAGATATGCGAAGAAAAAAAATATCTAAAAATATCTAAAACGAAAAAGAGACGATATTTACAGAGAGGCGATACGACAGGACACTTACTGCTACGCCGTCTGGCTAGCAAAGGAAAAGAAGCTAGCCTGCATAGGTACAGTGCATTCGGAAAGTTTTCAGGCCCCTTACTTTTTCCACATTTTGTTACGTTACAGACTTATAAAATAAAATCTATCTACACACAATACCCCATAATGACAAAGCGATAACATATAGTTTTTATTAATAAAACAAATATTCTAAAAATACCTCATAATTCCCGGCTTCTCAATCCTTATTGCTTAATTAATGGACTAAGTAATTTTTGATTTTCAATAGGTTCTGAGATTGATAAATGCCCCACCCAGCCAAAGTGAGCCACACCCTTAGTATTCCATTCATCAGGTTTCTGTAGTGTAGTGGTTATCACGATCGCCTCACACGCGAAAGGTCCCCTGTTCGAGACCGGGTGGAAACACTTTTTAACAAATTGGACAGTCAGCCTAATCACTTAGGGCTCGGTCCCAATTTCGGAATTCATGCTTTTCCTTCGCACTTCTCAGTATTTGGTATTCAGACTTACCTTTTTTAGTTAACGCACTGCATGTGTCTATTCTGAAATTTCCCAATGCCCAGAGGCTAGCATTTGGTTTGAAACAGTTTATTATCTAAACAAGAAACTTGCCCTGTTTAGTGTTTTTAAAACCTGTGGATCAATGTTGAACCATTTTTTGTTTGACCTCTATTTTTTTTATGGGTATTATGGCTCTTTCTGTGGTACTCACTTTGGGATATTATGTGAGGTAGACTTGTGGGCATTCCTAATATTTTCCACGACTTCCTCTTTTTGTATTGTAGTTTCAGTAGTGTAGTGGTTATCACGTTCGCCTCACACGCGAAAGGTCATATTCAATATTTCCCAATGCCCAGAGGCTAGCATTTGGTTTGAAACAGTTGTGGTTTATCTAAACCTTGCTGTCTACCTCTCCGACCTGTGGATCAATGTTGCCGTTTTTGGGGGACCTCCACCGTGCGATCTGTATGAATGTGAACAGACTGACAGCTTCTCTGAGCCAGGCAAATTCATTTATCAGGGTCATTGTAATGGATATATCCAAAGAAATGGCAATATAATCCAAGGTAAAACAAACAAAAATGTAGATCGTTTTCTGTCATTTCAGCTGCTTGATGTGATTGTGTGATAGATTTAGTTGGCTGGCTAGCAAAGGAAAAGAAGCTAGCCTGCATAGGTACAGTCCATTCGGAAAGTTTTCAGACCCCTTACTTTTTTCCACATTTTGTTACGTTACAGCCTTATACTAAAATGGATGAAATAAAATAAAATCTATCTACACACAATACCCCATAATGACAAAGCGATAACATATAGTTTTTATTAATAAAACAAATATTTAAAAAATACCTCATAATTCCCGGCTTCTCAAGCCTTATTGCTTAATTAATGGACTAAGTAATTTCAGATTTTCAATAGGTTCTGAGAGCGATAAATGTCCCACCCCGCCAAAGTCAGCCACACCCTTAGTATTTCACTCATTAGGTTTCCGTAGTGTAGTGGTTATCACGTTCGCCTCACACGCGAAAGGTCCCCGGTTCGAAACCGGGCGGAAACATATTTTAACAAATTGGACAGTAAGCCTATTCACTTAGGGCTCAGTCCCAATTTCGGAATTCATGCTTTTCCTTCGCACTTCTCAGTATTTGGTATTCAGACTTACCTTTTTTAGTTGCGTAACGCACTCTGCATGTGTGGCTAGCTTGGGCGCTCTGAATACATTCCTGCTACGTGTGGTCTGAGGTCCATAATGATTCAAATAGTTTATCATTCCAGGGTAAGCCGACAAGAAACACAGCCCTTATTTTAAGTGTTTTTAAAATCCCCTGTGGGGAACATGAAGGGTGGAAAAACGATTGGAACCATTTTCCTGTTTGACCGCTAGTTTTTAATGGGTATTATGGCTCTTTCTGTGGTACTCACTTTGGGATATTATGTGAGGTAGACTTGTGGGCATTCCTAATATTTTCCACGACTTCCTCTTTTTGTATTGTAGTTTCAGTAGTGTAGTGGTTATCACGTTCGCCACACGTGAAAGGTCATATTCAATATTTCCCAATGCCCAGAGGCTAGCATTTGGTTTGAAACAGTTGTGGTTTTATCTAAACCTTGCTGTCTAGACTGACTTGCCTTTTTTAAAGTAAATAAATTTGGTATTCAGACTTACCTTTTTTTGTCGCACCTCTGCATGTGTGGCTAGCTTGGGCGCTCTGAATACATTCCTGCTACGTGTGGTCTGAGGTCCATAATGATTCAAATAGTTTACCACTCCAGGGTAAGTCGACAAGAAACACAGCCCTTATTTTAAGTGTTTTAAAATCCCTGTGGGGAACATGAAGGGTGGAAAACGATTGGAACCATTTTCCTGTTTGACCGCTAGTTTTTAATGGGTATTATGGCTCTTTCTGTGGTACTCAATTTGGGATATTATGAGGTAGACTTGTGGGCATTCCTAATATTTTCCACGACTTCCTCTTTTTGTATTGTAGTTTCAGTAGTGTAGTGGTTATCACGTTCGCCTCACACGCGAAAGGTCATATTCAATATTTCCCAATGCCCAGAGGCTAGCATTTGGTTTGAAACAGTTGTGGTTTATCTAAACCTTGCTGTCTACCTCTCCGACCTGTGGATCAATGTTGCCGTTTTTTGGGGGGACCTCCACCGTGCGATCTGTATGAATGTGAACAGACTGACAGCTTCTCTGAGCCAGGCAAAATCATTTATCAGGGTCATTGTAATGGATATATCCAAAGAAATGGCAATATAATCCAAGGTAAAACACACAAAAATGTAGATCGTTTTCTGTCATTTCAGCTGCTTGATGTGATTGTGTGATAGATTTAGTTGGCTGGCTAGCAAAGGAAAAGAAGCTAGCCTGCATAGGTACAGTCCATTCGGAAAGTTTTCAGACCCCTTACTATTTTCCACATTTTGTTACGTTACAGCCTTATACTAAAATGGATGAAATAAAATAAAATCTATCTACACACAATACCCCATAATGACAAAGCGATAACATATAGTTTTTATTAATAAAACAAATATTTAAAAATACCTCATAATTCCCGGCTTCTCAAGCCTTATTGCTTAATTAATGGACTAAGTAATTTCAGATTTTCAATAGGTTCTGAGAGCGATAAATGTCCCACCCCGCCAAAGTCAGCCACACCCTTAGTATTTCACTCATTAGGTTTCCGTAGTGTAGTGGTTATCACGTTCGCCTCACACGCGAAAGGTCCCCGGTTCGAAACCGGGCGGAAACATATTTTAACAAATTGGACAGTAAGCCTATTCACTTAGGGCTCAGTCCCAATTTCAGAATTCATGCTTTTCCTTCGCACTTCTCAGTATTTGGTATTCAGACTTACCTTTTTTAGTTGCGTAACGCACTCTGCATGTGTGGCTAGCTTGGGCGCTCTGAATACATTCCTGCTACGTGTGGTCTGAGGTCCATAATGATTCAAATAGTTTATCATTCCAGGGTAAGCCGACAAGAAACACAGCCCTTATTTTAAGTGTTTTTAAAATCCCCTGTGAATATGAATGGTGGAAAAGCGATTGGAACCATTTTCCTGTTTTAATGGGTATTATGGCTCTTTTGGTACTCACTTTGGGATATTTGTGAGGTAGACTTGTGGGGCATTCCTAATATTTTCCACGACTTCCCTCTTTTTGTATTGTAGTTTCAGTAGTGTAGTAGTTATCACGTTCGCCTCACACGCGAAAGGTCATATTCAATATTTCCCAACAGAAGCATTTGGTTTGAAACAGTTGTGGTTTATCTAAACCTGCTGTCTACTCTCCGACCTGTGGATCAATGTTGCCGTTTTTTGGGGACCTCCACCGCTGCAGCTGTATGAATGTGAACAGACTGACAGCTCTCTGAGCCAGGCAAAATCATTTTAAGTCATTGTCATTGAATATCAAGAAATGGCAATACTTGCCAGGTAAAACACACAAAAATGTCAGACCTTGCCTTTTTTGTCATTTCCACTCTGCTGTGATGTGATTGTGTGCTTAGAATTTAGTTGGCTACCTAGGAAAGGAAAAAGCTAGCCTGCATAGGTACAGTCCATTCGGAAAGTTTTCAGAATGATTGGAACCATTTTCCACATTTTGACGTTACTAGCCTTATACTAAAATGGATGAATTAAAATCAAATCTATCTACACACAATTTGACAAAGCGATAACATATAGTTTTTATTAATGGGCATTTTAAAAATACCTCATAATTCCCGACTCAAGCCTTATTGCTTAATTAATGGACTAAGTAATTTCCAGATTTCAATAGGTTCTGAGAGCGATAAATGTCCCACCCCGCCAAAGTCATCCACACCCTTTATTTCACTCATTAGGTTTCGTAGTGTAGTGGTTATCACGTTCGCCTCAACGTGAAAGGTTTGGTTCGAGACTGGGCGGAAACATTTTTAACAAATTGGACAGTAAGCCTATTCACTTAGGGCTCAGTCCCAATTTCGAATTCATGCTTTTCCTTCGCACTTCTCAGTATTTGGTATTCAGACTTACCTTTTTTAGTCGCGTAACGCACTCTGCATGTGTGGCTAGCTTGGGCGCTCTGAATACATTCCTGCTACGTGTGGTCTGAGGTCCATAATGATTCAAATAGTTTATCATTCCAGGGTAAGCCGACAAGAAACACAGCCCTTATTTTAAGTGTTTTTAAAATCCCCTGTGGGGAACATGAAGGGTGGAAAAACGATTGGAACCATTTTCCTGTTTGACCGCTAGTTTTTAATGGGTATTATGGCTCTTTCTGTGGTACTCACTTTGGGATATTATGTGAGGTAGACTTGTGGGCATTCCTAATATTTTCCACGACTTCCTCTTTTTGTATTGTAGTTTCAGTAGTGTAGTGGTTATGCGTTCTTAGTTTTCCACCTCACACGCCTCACACGAAAGGTCATATTCAATATTTCCCAATGCCCAGAGGCTAGCATTTGGTTTGAAACAGTTGTGGTTTATCTAAACCTTGCTGTCTACCTCTCCGACCTGTGGATCAATGTTGCCGTTTTTTGGGGGGACCTCCACCGTGCGATCTGTATGAATGTGAACAGACTGACAGCTGCTCTGAGCCAGGCAAAATCATTTATCAGGGTCATTGTAATGGATATATCCAAAGAAATGGCAATATAATCCAAGGTAAAACAAACAAAAATGTAGATCGTTTTCTGTCATTTCAGCTGCTTGATGTGATTGTGTGATAGATTTAGTTGGCTGGCTAGCAAAGGAAAAAGTTGCTAGCCTGCATAGGTACAGTGCATTCGGAAAGTTTTCAGACCCCTTACTTTTTCCACATTTTTTTACGTTACAGACTTATACTAAAATGGATGAAATAAAATAAAATCTATCTACACACAATACCCCATAATGACAAAGCGATAACATATAGTTTTTATTAACAAAACAAATATTGAAAAAATACCTCATAATTCCCCCGGCTTCTCAAGCATTATTGCTTAATTAATGGACTAAGTAATTTCTGATTTTCAATCATTTCTGAGATTGATAAATGCCCCACCCAGCCAAAGTCAGCCACACCCTTAATATTCCACTCATCCGGTTTCTGTAGTGTAGTGGTTATCACGTTCGGCCTAACACGCGAAAGGTCCCCGGTTCGAGACCGGGCGGAAACACTTTTTAACAAATTGGACAGTCCGACCTGTGGATCAATGTGGCCGTTTTTTGGGGACCTCACCGTGCGATGTGTATGAATGTGAAC
>NC_088397.1:99224573-99233898 GCF_034236695.1 Oncorhynchus nerka
AATATAATAGAAACAGTAGTAATATAATAGAGATAGTAGATCTAGCTGGTCTGTCATAATATAATAGAGACAGTAGATCTAGCTCGTCTGTAATATTATAATAGACAGTAGATCTAGCTGGTCTGTCATAATATAATGGAGATAGTAGAACTAGCTGGTCTGTCAAATTATAATAGAGACAGTAGATCTAGCTGGTCTGTCATAATATAATAGAGACATAGAAACAGTAGATATAGCTGGTCTGTCATATTATAATGGAGATAGTAGATCTAGCTGGTCTGTCATAGTACAATAGGGACAGTAGATCTAGCTCGTCTGTCATAATACAATAGAGACAATAGATCTAGATGGTCTGTCATAATATAATGGAGACAGTAGATCTACCTGGTCTGTCATATTATATTAGAGACAGTAGATCTACCTGGTCTGTCAAATTATAATAGAGACAGTAGATCTAGCTGGTCTGTCATAATATAATAGAGACTTAGAGACAGTAGATCGAGCTGGTCTGTCATAATATAATAGAAACAATAGATCTAGCTGGTCTGTCATAATATAATAGAGACAGTAGATCTAGCTGGTCTGTCATAATATAATAGAGACAGAGACAGTAGATCTAGCTAGTCTGTCATATTATATTAGAGACAGTAGATCTATCTGGTCTGTCAAATTATAATAGAGACAGTAGATCTAGCTGGTCTGTCAAAATATAATAGAGACAGTAGATCTAGCTGGTCTGTCATACTATAATAGAATCAGTAGATCTACCTGGTCTGTCATATTATAATAGAGACAGTAGATCTAGCTGGTCTGTAATAATATAATGGAGATAGTAGATCTAGCTGGTCTGTCATAGTACAATAGGGACAGTAGATCTACCTGGTCTGTCAAATTATAATAGAGACAGTAGATCTAGCTGGTCTGTCAAAATATAATAGAGACAGTAGATCTAGCTGGTCTGTCAAAATATAATAGAGACAGTAGATCTAGCTGGTCTGTCATATTATAATACACTCAGTAGATCTACCTGGTCTGTCATATTTTAATAGAGACAGTAGATCTAGCTGGTCTGTAATAATATAATGGAGATAGTAGATCTAGCTGGTCTGTCATTATTATAACATTTACATTTACATTTAAGTCATTTAGCAGACGCTCTCTTATCCAGAGCGACTTACAAATTGGTCATTCACCTTATGACCTCCAGGAACAGTAGTGCATCTAAATCTTTCAGGGGAGGGGGGTGAGAGGGATTACTTTTTATCCTATCCTAGGTCTTCCTTAAAGAGGTGGGGTTTCAGGTGTTGTCGGAAGGTAATTGACTCCGCTGTCCTGGCCGTGAGGGAGTTTGTTCCACCATTGGGGGCCAGGAATAGCGAACAGTTTTGACTGGGCTGAGCGGGAACTGTACTTCCTCAGTGGTAGGAGGCGAGCAGGCCAGAGGTGGGATGAACGCAGTGCCCTTGTTTGGGTGTAGGGCCTGATCAGAGCCTGGAGGTACTGAGGTGCTGGTCTCACAGCTCCGTAGGCAAGCACCATGGTCTTGTAGCTGATGCGAGCTTCAATGGAAGCCAGTGGAGGGAGCGGAGGAGCGGGTGACGTGAGAGAACTTGGGAAGGTTGAACACCAGACGGGCTCTGTCTGAATGAGTTGTAGGGGTTTAATGGCACAGGCAGGGAGCCCAGCCAACAGCGAGTTGCAGTAATCCAGACGGGAGATGACAAGTGCCTGATTAGGGACCTGCGCCGCTTCCTGTGTGAGGCAGGGTCTGCTCTGGATGTTGTAGAGCATGAACCTACAGGAACGGGCCACCGCCTTGATGTTAGTTGAGAACGACAGGTGTTGTCCAGGATCACGCCAAGGTTCTTAGCGCCTGGGAGGAGGACACAATGGAGTTGTCAACCGTGATGGCGAGATCATGGAACGGGCAGTCCTTCCCCGGGAGGAAGAGCAGCTCCGTCTTGCCGAGGTTCAGCTTGAGGTGGTGATCCGTCATCCACACGGATATGTCTGCCAGACATGCAGAGATGCGATTCGCCACCTGGTCATCAGAAGGGGGAAAGGAGAAGATTAATTGTGTGTCCTGTCATAGCAATAATATAGCCAGAGACCATGTGAGGTTATGACAGAGCCAAGTGACTAGCTGGTATAGCGAGAATAGAGAGGGCCTAGAACAGAGCCCTGGGGACACCAGTGGTGAGAGCACGTTGTGGAGACGGTCTGCCACGCCACCTGGTAGAGCGACCTGTCAGGCTGGACGCAATCCAATAGAGTGGGCCGTCTAGCCGAGATGCCCAACTATAGAGGGTGGAGAGGAGGATCTGATGGTTCACAGTATCGATAGGACAGCCGATAGGTCTAGAAGGATGAGAGCAGAGGAGAGAGAGTTAGCTTTAGCAGTGCGGAGCGCCTCCGTGATACAAAGAAGAGCAGTCTCAGTTGAATGACTAGTCTTGAAACCTGACTGATTTGGATCAAGAAGGTCATTCTGAGAGAGATAGCGGGAGAGCTGGCCAAGGACGGCACGTCTAGCTGGAGTTTTGGAGAGAAAAGAAAGAAGGGATACTGGTCTGTAGTTGTTGACATCGGAGGGATCGAGTGTAGGTTTTTTCAGAAGGGGTGCAACTCTCTTAATCTTGAAGACGGAAGGACGTGAGCTGGTCAGGGATAGTTGATGAGCGAGGTGAGGTAAGGGAGAAGGTCTGGAAATGGTCTGAGAAGAGAGGAGGGGATAGGGTCAAGCGGGCAGGTTGTTAATGGCCAGTACAAGACGCGAGATTTCATCTGGAGAGAGAGGGGAGAAAGAGGTCAGTCACAGGGTCGGGCAGTGAGCAGAACTAGCTGGTGTCGCTTGACTTAGCAAACGAGATCGGATGTCGTCGACCTAATATAAAAATGGTTGACTGGTCTGTCATAAGTCATCTGCAGAGAGGAGGAGGGGGAGGGGGAGGAGGATTCAGGAGGGAGGAGAAGGTTGCAAAGAGCTTCCTAGGGTTAGAGGCAGATGCTTGGAATTCTTAGAGTGGTAGAAAGTGGCTTTAGCAGCAGAGAGAGAAGAGAAATGTAGAGAGGAGGGTCTGTCAGGATGTCAGGTCCGCAGGGAGGCTAGTTTTCTCCATTTCCGCCGGCTGCCCGGAGCCCTGTTCTGTGAGCTCGCAATGAGTCGCCGAGCCACGGAGCGGGAGGGGAGGACCGAGCCGGCCTGGAGGATAGGGGACATAGAGAGTCAAAGGATGCAGAAAGGGAGGAGAGGAGGGTTGAGGAGGCAGAATCAGGAGATAGGTTGGAGAAGGTTTGAGCAGAGGGAAGAGATGATAGGATGGAAGAGGAGAGAGTAGCGGGGGAGAGAGAGCGAAGGTTGGGACGGCGCGATACCATCCGAGTAGGGGCAGTGTGGGAAGTGTATGGATGAGAGCGAGAGGGAAAAGGATACTAGTGGTCGGAGACTTGGAGGGAGTTGCAACGAGGTTAGTGGAAGAACAGCATCTAGTAAAGATGAGGTCAAGCGTATTTCCTGCCTTGTGAGTAGGGGGGAAGGTGAGAGGGTGAGGTCAAAAGAGGAGAGGAGGGAAAGAAGGAGGCAGAGAGGAATGAGTCAAAGGTAGGCGTGGGGGAGGTTAACGTCGCCCAGAACTGTGAGAGGTGAGTAGATCCTCAGGAAAGGAGCTTATCAAGGCATCAAGCTCATTGATGAACTCTCCGAGGGAACCTGGAGGGCGATAAATGATAAGGATGTTAAGCTTGAAAGGGCTGGTAACTGTGACAGCATGGAATTCAAAGGAGGCTACAGACAGATGGGTTAGGGAGAAAGAGAGAATGACCACTTGGGAGAGATGAGGATCCCGGTGCCACCACCCCGCTGACCAGAAGCTCTCGGGTGTGCGAGAACACGTGGGCAGACGAAGAGAGAGCAGTAGGAGTAGCAGTGTTGTCTGTGGTGATCCATGTTTCCGCCAGTGCCAAGAAGTCGAGGGACTGGAGGGAGACATAGGCGGAGATGAACTCTGCCTTGTTGGCCGCAGATCGGCAGTTCCAGAGGCTACCGGAGACCTGAACTCCACGTGGGTCTGTCATAATTTGGGACCACCAGATTAGGGTGGTCTGCGGCCACGCGGTGTGGAGCGCTTTGTATGGTCTGTGCAGAGAGGAGAGAACAGGGATAGACAGACACATAGTTGACAGGCTACACAAGAGGCTACGCTAATGCAAAGGAGATTGGAATGACAAGTGGACTACACGTCACGAGTGTTCAGAGAGTTAAGCTTACGAGCAAGAATCTTATTGACTAAAATGATTAAAATGATACAGTACTGCTGAAGTAGGCTAGCTGGCAGAGGCTGCGTTGTTGACTAAGTAGGCTAGTTGGCATTGGCTGCGTTTGTTGACACTACACTAATCAAGTCGTCCGTTGAGTGTAATAGTTTCTACTGTGCTGCTATTCGGTATAGCTGGCTAGCTAGCAGTGTTGATTACGCTGGTCTGTCAAAATAAAAGAACGACAATAGCTGGCTAGCTAACCTAGGAAATCGCTCTAGACTACACAATTATCTTTGATACAAAGACAGTATGTAGCTAGCTATGTAGCTAGCTACGATCAAACAAATCAAGCCGTTGTACTGTAATGAAATGAAATGAAAAATGTGATACTACCTGTGGAGCGAAGCGAAATGCGACAGGATTGTTGAGTGCAGAAGTTCTGTTCGGTAGACGTTGGCTAGCTGTTGGCTAGCTAGCAGAGTCTCCTATGTTAATAGACGACATAAAAACTACACACTCTAAACTACACAATTATCTTGGGTACGAAGACAGCAAAGACAACTATGTAGCTAGCTAACACTAACTAATCAAGTCGACAGTTGAGTGTAATAGTTGTGCTGCTAATCGGTAGACAGTAGGACTAGCTAACGGTCGTTAGCTAGCTGGCTAGCTGCAGGGCAGTGTAGATCTGCGTGGGACGTCATAATATACGATAATTACGCAATTATCTATGATACAAAGACAGTAGCTGTGTAGCTAGCTAAGAAAAAATAAGATTAGACAAATCAAACCGTTGTACTATAATGAAATGTAATGAAATGTAATACTACCTGCGGACCGAGTGCAGATGCGACCGCCGCTCCAACCCGGAACGAGACAATTATAATAGAGACAGTAGATCTAGCTGGTCTGTCATAGTACAATAGGGACAGTAGATCTACCTGGTCTGTCAAATTATAATAGAGACAGTAGATCTAGATCAGGGGTGTCAAAGTCAAATGGACGGAGGGCCAAATAAAAAATCAGCTACAAGACGAGGGCCGGACTGTTCGAATGTTCATTGAAAAATTTTTAAATGACGCATATAGTCTAGTGAACCTAATTGAACCTACTGAAAACCTAACAAATATATTACAATATGATCAGATAAATAAAGCAATATTTCTTATGGCTCTGTCAGTAATCTTTAATTTTCAACAGACACAAAAGACAAATTTCCTTTATATAAATATCCCCATAACTTGAACATTAAAATGAAAGAAACCGGTATTCAAGGCACCATCAGTAGACTATATTTTCTATTTTAGCAAAAGTGGGTTTCAAATTTACTTCAAAGAAAAACAATAATAGCAATTTTCTATCATCCACTCAACTGAAATATTTTAAAATATAATTGGATTGAAATACAAAAAAATAAAGTGCAAAAATCTATTAATCAAAACAACACTTTGTTTAAGGAGAAGTAACATGCAGTGAAAACAAATATTAAATTTTAACTTTTTAAACTTGAACTGAGTAAAAACTCTAAATATGTGATTGCACAGTAATGTTCACTTGTTTGAGGTTGAGGGTGATACTTGGTGGTGTCCCATCTTTTCCACAAGTTCATCAATGTTCGGGGTAAGGCTCTGAGCTGAAGAAATCCTCAGAATTGAGTGGAGGTGTTCAGCAGTAAGTCGACTTCTGTGTGATGTTTTGTTCAGGTTCATCAAAGAAAACAGTTGTTCACACAGGTATGTGCTGCCAAACATAGACAACGTTTGAGCAGCCTGGATGCGCAGCTGGGGCATTGTGCCGGGGAGGAACGGGCGAACTCCGCAGCACCCACTGCCGCATATTTTGCCCTCAGTGCATCATTGCATTGGAGGTCAATCAACCCATTTGGAGGTTTGGTGGTGAGCTTTCCACGTCAACAGCAAATGGGTTACCGAGCAGTTCCAACCTGCTTTTTTGTGCTTCAAAGTCAGCAAATCGGCGTCGAAAGTCAGCGGCAAGCATACCTATTTTATCAGCCAACTGTGTGCTCGGGAACGCACTGGTAGAGAGCTTCTCTTCATGGTCTGGCAGCTGGGAAAGTGGCTCAAATTTTCTTTCCGCATCTGCGTCTCCCACAGAGTCAGTTTGGTTTTAAATGCCTTCACTGTACTGTACATATCAGAGATGACACGATCCCGACCCTGCAGCTGCAAGTTTATTGCATTCAGATGACTCGTAATGTCACACAGAAAAGCCATTTCACACAGAAACATTTCGTCTCGGAGTTGTGTTGTGTCTTTCCCTTTGCTGTCCAAGAACAGACAAATCTCTCACGAAGCTCGAAACATCTTTGAAGCACCTTTCCCTGGCTTAGCCATCGCACCTCTGTGTGATAAGGCAAATCACCATGCTCCGTTTCTAACTCCGTCAGAAATGCCTTGAACTGGCGGTGATTCAAACCTTTGGCTCTGATAAAGTTAACTGTGCGCGTGATGATGCTCATTACATGCTCCATTTTCAAGGCTTTACCGCACAACGCTTCCTGGTGTATGATACAATGATAAGCTGTCAGCTCACCTGTCGCTTTTCCTTGCATCTTTTCCCGTATCTTAGCCACCAGTCCGCTCCTGTGTCCACACATCGAGGTGCTCCGGCGGTTGTCAAACCCACAAGTTTTCCAAAGGCAGCTCCATCTCATTTACACATCTTGACACCTTCTTCATACAAATCATGCCCCGTAGTTGTGCCATGGTATAGGACGTAAAGCCAAAAACTCCTCTGTCACGCTTTAGGTTGGAGTCCACTCCGCGGATGAAATTGACAACTGGGCTTGTGCTCAAATGTCGGTTGCTCTCATCCACAGCCAATGAATATGCACAAAATCTTTTCCTTTTTTCAATAAGCTGCTCTTTTAGATTGATGGACAACTGGTCTACTCGGCAATGGTGTTTCTGCTCAGACTCACATTTAAAAGAGTTGCCTTTTTTTTCTGGGCAAACCTCGTCTGAACCCTTAATCATACAGTTTTTGATGAAATCCCCTCCGTAAATGGCGGGCTGATTTAGCGATCTCTTCTGCCAAAATAAAACTGGCCTTGACAGCAGCCTGGCCTTGTGATTTGGCTTTTTGAACAGAGCCTGTCGAGATTTGAGGCCTCGTTTTAACCTCTGCCTTTGTAGCCTTTGTTCCATGTCCATATTCTTGTTTTTAACCGCGTGTTTCGTTTCATAATGTCGTCTCAGATTTACTCTTTCAGTACCGCCACACTTTCTCCACACAGAAGACACACAGGTTTTCCAGCTACCTTCGTGTGAACATATACTCCGACTCCCACCTTGTTTGAAACCCCGGTTCTCAGTATCCACCTTCCGTTTTTGCCATTTTGATGGGTATCTGAAAGTTAATTTTACTGTGATGCTGACGACTGCTGTGCCAATAAATATTGAAATGAAGCAGCCTACTGCCCGGATGGCCACCTTTGCATTGGGGAAATGTAGTATTGGTGCGTGTAAAAGATCTGCGGGCTGCCGCTCTGGCGGGCGGTTCTAATAATAAATCAAGATCATCCCAGGGGCCGTAAAAACCTTCTTGCGGCCGGATGTGTCTGCCGGCCTTGACTCTGACATATGTGATCTAGATGGCTGTCACTGCACATAATGGAGACAGTAGATCTACCTGGTCTGTCAAATTATAATAGAGACAGTAGATCTAGCTGGTCTGTCATAATATAATAGAGACTTAGAGACAGTAGATCGAGCTGGTCTGTCATAATATAATAGAAACAATAGATCTAGCTGGTCTGTCATAATATAATAGAGACAGTAGATCTAGCTGGTCTGTCAAAATACAATAGAGACAGTAGATCTAGCTGGTCTGTCATAATATAATAGAGACAGTAGATCTAGCTGGTCTGTCATATTATAATACAAGATCTAGTAGATCAAAATACAATGAGTCTGTCATATTTTCAATAGAGACAGTAGAACAGCTGGTCTGTCATATTATAATAGAGACAGTAGATCTAGATGGTCTGTCAAATATAATGGAGATAGTAGATCTAGAGACTGGTCTGTCATATTATAATAGAGACAGTAGATCTAGCTGGTCTGTCAATAATATAATGGAGATAGTAGATCTAGCTGGTCTGTCATATTATAATAGAGATCTACCTGGTCTGTCTAGTAAGAATCTAGCTGGTCTGTCATAATATGTGGAATAGTAGATCTGGCTGGTCTGTCATAGTACAATAGGGACAGTAGATCTAGCTCGTCTGTCATAATACAATAGAGACAATAGATCTAGATGGTCTGTCATAATAATATGGCAGGTCCTAATCCAGGCACTTGTCATCTCCCGTCTGGATTACTGCAACTCGCTGTTGGCTGGGCTCCCTGCCTGTGCCATTAAACCCCTACAACTCATCCAGAACGCCGCAGCCCGTCTGGTGTTCAACCTTCCCAAGTTCTCTCACGTCACCCCGCTCCTCCGCTCTCTCCGCAGCAGTTGAAGGCTCGCATCCGCTACAAGACCATGGTGCTTGCCTGCGGAGCTGTGAGGGAACGGCACCTCAGTACCTCCAGGCTCTGATCAGGCCCTACACCCAAACAAGGGCACTGCGTTCATCCACCTCTGGCCTGCTCGCCTCCCTACCACTGAGGAAGTACAGTTCCCGCGCAGCCCAGTCAAAACTGTTCGCTGCTCTGGCCCCCCAATGGTGGAACAAACTCCCTCACGACGCCAGGACAGCGGAGTCAATCACCACCTTCCGGAGACACCTGAAACCCCACCTCTTTCAGGAATACCTAGGATAGGATAAAGTAATCCTTCTCACCCCCTCCCCCCTTAAAAGATTTAGATGCACTATTGTAAAGTGGCTGTTCCACTGGATGTCTTAAGGTGAACGCACCAATTTGTAAGTCGCTCTGGATAAGAGCGTCTGCTAAATGACTTAAATGTAAATGTAAATAATATAATGGAGACAGTAGATCTACCTGGTCTGTCATATTATATTAGAGACAGTAGATCTACCTGGTCTGTCAAATTATAATAGAGACAGTAGATCTAGCTGGTCTGTCATAATATAATAGAGACT
>NC_088397.1:99233998-99386498 GCF_034236695.1 Oncorhynchus nerka
CATATTATAATAGAGACAGTAAATCTAGCTGGTCTGTCATTTTATAATAGAGACAGTAGATCTAGCTGCTCTGTCATATTATAATGGAGACAGTAGATCTACCTGGTCTGTCATATTATAATAGAGACAGTAGATCTAGCTGACCTGTCATAATATAGTAGAGACAGTAGATCTAGCTGGTCTTTCATATTATAATAGAAACAGTAGATCTAGCTGGTCTGTCATAATATGAGACAGTAGATCTAGCTGGTCTTTCATATTATAATAGAGACAGTAGATCTAGCTGGCCTGTCATTTCATAATATAGACAGTAGATCTAGCTGGTCTGTGATATTATAATAGAGCCAGTAGATCTAGCTGGTCTGTCATAATATAATAGAGACAGTTGATCTAGCTGGTCTGTCATGTAATAATAGAGACATAGAGACAGTAGATCTAGCTGGTCTGTCATAATATAATAGAGACAGTAGATCTAGCTGTTCTGTCATAATATGAGACAGTAGATCTAGCTGGTCTTTCATATTATAATAGAGACAGTAGATCTAGCTGGTCTGTCATTTTCTAATAGAGATAGTACATCTAGCTGTTATGTCATAATATGAGACAGTAGATCTAGCTGGTCTGTCATAATATAGTAGAGACAGTAGATCTAGCTGGTCTTTCATATTATAATAGAAACAGTAGATCTAGCTGGTCTGTCATAATATGAGACAGTAGATCTAGCTGGTCTTTCATATTAAAATAGAGACAGTAGATCTAGCTGGTCTGTTATTTTCTAATAGAGATAGTACATCTAGCTGGTCTGTCATAATATAATAGAGACAGTAGATCTACCTGGTCTGTCATAATATAATAGAGACAGTAGATCTAGCTGGTCTGTCATATTATAATAGAGACAGTAGATCTAGCTGGTCTGTCATAATATAATAGAGACAGTAGATCTAGCTGGTCTGTCATAATATAGTAGAGACAGTAGATCTAGCTGGTCTTTCATATTATAATAGAAACAGTAGATCTAGCTGGTCTGTCATAATATGAGACAGTAGATCTAGCTGGTCTTTCATATTAAAATAGAGACAGTAGATCTAGCTGGTCTGTCATTTTCTAATAGAGATAGTACATCTAGCTGGTCTGTCATAATATAATAGAGACAGTAGATCTACCTGGTCTGTCATATTATAATAGAGACAGTAGATCTAGCTGGTCTTTCATATTAAAATAGAGACAGTAGATCTAGCTGGTCTGTCATTTTCTAATAGAGATAGTACATCTAGCTGGTCTGTCATAATATAATAGAGACAGTAGATCTAGCTGGTCTGTCATATTATAATAGAGACAGTAGATCTAGCTGGTCTGTCATAATATAATAGAGACAGTAGATCTAGCTGGTCTGTCATAATATAGTAGAGACAGTAGATCTAGCTGGTCTTTCATATTATAATAGAAACAGTAGATCTAGCTGGTCTGTCATAATATGAGACAGTAGATCTAGCTGGTCTTTCATATTAAAATAGAGACAGTAGATCTAGCTGGCCTGTCATAATATAGTAGAGACAGTAGATCTAGCTGGTCTTTCATATTATAATAGAAACAGTAGATCTAGCTGGTCTGTCATAATATGAGACAGTAGATCTAGCTGGTCTTTCATATTATAATAGAGACAGTAGATCTAGCTGGCCTGTCATTTCATAATATAGACAGTAGATCTAGCTGGTCTGTCATATTATAATAGAGCCAGTAGATCTAGCTGGTCTGTCATAATAGAATAGAGACAGTAGATCTAGCTGGTCTGTCATATTATAATAGAGACAGTAGATCTAGCTGTTATGTCATAATATGAGACAGTAGATCTACCTGGTCTGTCATAAAATAATAGAGACAGTAGATCTAGCTGGTCTGTCATAATATGAGACAGTAGATCTAGCTGGTCTATCATATTATAATGGAGACAGTAGATCTAGCTGGTCTGTCATTTTATAATAGAGACAGTAGATCTAGCTGGTCTGTCATAATATAATAGAGACAGTAGATCTAGCTGTTCTGTCATAATATAATAGAGACAGTAGATCTAGCTGTTCTGTCATATTATAATGGAGACAGTAGATCTACCTGGTCTGTCATAATATAATAGAGACAGTAGATCTAGCTGGTCTGTCATTTTATAATAGAGACAGTAGATCTAGCTGCTCTGTCATAATATAATAGAAACAGTAGATCTAGCTGTTCTGTCATATTATAATGGAGACAGTAGATCTACCTGGTCTGTCATATTATAATAGAGACAGTAGATCTAGCTGGTCTGTCATAATATAATAGAGACAGTAGATCTAGCTGGTCTGTCATTTTATAATAGAGACAGTAGATCTAGCTGGTCTGTCATTTTATAATAGAGACAGTAGATCTAGCTGTTCTGTCATAATATAATAGAGACAGTAGATCTAGCTGTTCTGTCATATTATAATGGAGACAGTAGATCTAGCTGGTCTGTCATATTATAATAGAGACAGTAGATCTAGCTGGTCTGTCATAATATAATAGAGACAGTAGATCTAGCTGGTCTGTCATATTATAATAGAGACAGTAGATCTAGCTGGTCTGTCATAATATAATAGAGACAGTAGATCTAGCTGGTCTGTCATAATATAATAGAGACAGTAGATCTAGCTGGTCTGTCATATTATAATAGAGACAGTAGATCTAGCTGGTCTGTCATAATATAATAGAGACAGTATATCTAGCTGGTCTGTCATATTATAATAGAGACAGTAGATCTAGCTGGTCTGTCATAATATAATAGAGACAGTAGATCTAGCTGGTCTGTCATATTATAATAGAGACAGTAGATCTAGCTGGTCTGTCATATTATAATAGAGACAGTAGATCTAGCTGGTCTGTCATAATACAATGGAGACAGTAGACCTAGCTGGTCTGTCAATTTATAATAGAGACAGTAGATCTAGCTGGTCTGTCATATTATAATAGAGACAGTAGATCTAGCTGGTCTGTCATAATATAATAGAGACAGTAGATCTAGCTGGTCTGTCATAATATAATAGAGACAGTAGATCTAGCTGGTCTGTCATATTATAATAGAGACAGTAGATCTAGCTGGTCTGTCATAAATAATAGAGACAGTAGATCTAGCTGGTCTGTCATATTATAATAGAGACAGTAGATCTAGCTGGTCTGTCATAATATAATAGAGACAGTAGATCTAGCTGGTCTGTCATATTATAATAGAGACAGTAGATCTAGCTGGTCTGTCATAATATAATAGAGACAGTAGATCTAGCTGGTCTGTCATAAAATAATAGAGACAGTAGATCTAGCTGGTCTGTCATAATATAATAGAGACAGTAGATCTAGCTGGTCTGTCATATTATAATGGAGACAGTAGATCTAGCTGGTCTGTCATAATATAATAGAGACAGTAGATCTAGCTGGTCTGTCATAATATAATAGAGACAGTAGATCTAGCTGGTCTGTCATATTATAATAGAGACAGTAGATCTAGCTGGTCTGTCATATTATAATAGAGACAGTAGATCTAGCTGGTCTGTCATAATATAATAGAGACAGTAGATCTAGCTGGTCTGTCATAATATAATAGAGACAGTAGATCTAGCTGGTCTGTCATAATATAATAGAGACAGTAGATCTAGCTGGTCTGTCATATTATAATGAGACAGTAGATCTAGCTGGTCTGTCATAATATAATAGAGACAATAGATCTAGCTGGTCTGTCATAATATAATACAGACAGTAGATCTAACTGGTCTGTCATAATATAACAGAGACATAGAGACAGTAGATCTAGCTGGTCTTTCATATTATAATAGAGACAGTAGATCTAGCTGGTCTGTCATAATATAATAGAGACAGTAGATCTAGCTGGTCTTTCATATTATAATGGAGACAGTAGATCTAGCTGGTCTGTCATAATAATAGAGACAGTAGATCTAGCTGGTCTGTCATAATATAATAGAGACAGTAGATCTAGCTGGTCTGTCATTTTATAATAGAGACAGTAGATCTAGCTGGTCTGTCATAATATAATAGAGACAGTAGATCTAGCTGGTCTGTCATAATAATAGAGACAGTAGATCTAGCTGGTCTGTCATATTATAATAGAGACAGTAGATCTAGCTGGTCTGTCATAATATAATAGAGACAGTAGATCTAGCTGGTCTGTCATATTATAATAGAGACAGTAGATCTAGCTGGTCTGTCATAATAATAGAGACAGTAGATCTAGCTGGTCTGTCATATTATAATAGAGACAGTAGATCTAGCTGGTCTGTCATTTATAATAGAGACAGTAGATCTAGCTGGTCTGTCATAATATAATAGAGACAGTAGATCTAGCTGGTCTGTCATAATAGAATAGAGACAGTAGATCTAGCTGGTCTGTCATAATATAATAGAGACAGTAGATCTAGCTGGTCTGTCATTTTATAATAGAGACAGTAGATCTAGCTGGTCTGTCATAAAATAATAGAGACAGTAGATCTAGCTGGTCTGTCATATTATAATAGAGACAGTAGATCTAGCTGGTCTGTCATATTATAATAGAGACAGTAGATCTAGCTGGTCTGTCATATTATAATAGAGACAGTAGATCTAGCTGGTCTGTCATAATATAATAGAGACAGTAGATCTAGCTGGTCTGTCATATTATAATAGAGACAGTAGATCTAGCTGGTCTGTCATAATATAATAGAGACAGTAGATCTAGCTGGTCTGTCATATTATAATAGAGACAGTAGATCTAGCTGGTCTGTCATAATATAATAGAGACAGTAGATCTAGCTGGTCTGTCATATTATAATAGAGACAGTAGATCTAGCTGGTCTGTCATTTTATAATAGAGACAGTAGATCTAGCTGGTCTGTCATAATATAATAGAGAGTAGATCTAGCTGGTCTGTCATAATATAATAGAGACAGTAGATCTAGCTGGTCTGTCATAATATAATAGAGACAGTAGATCTAGCTGGTCTGTCATAATATAATAGAGACAGTAGATCTAGCTGGTCTGTCATAATATAATAGAGACAGTAGATCTAGCTGGTCTGTCATAATATAATAGAGACAGTAGATCTAGCTGGTCTGTCATATTATAATAGAGACAGTAGATCTAGCTGGTCTGTCATATTAAAATAGAGACAGTAGATCTAGCTGGCCTGTCATAATATAGTAGAGACAGTAGATCTAGCTGGTCTTTCATATTATAATAGAAACAGTAGATCTAGCTGGTCTGTCATATTATAGACAGTAGATCTAGCTGGTCTTTCATATTATAATAGAGACAGTAGATCTAGCTGGCCTGTCATTTCATAATATAGACAGTAGATCTAGCTGGTCTGTCATATTATAATAGAGCCAGTAGATCTAGCTGGTCTGTCATAATAGAATAGAGACAGTAGATCTAGCTGGTCTGTCATATTATAATAGAGACAGTAGATCTAGCTGTTATGTCATAATATGAGACAGTAGATCTACCTGGTCTGTCATAAAATAATAGAGACAGTAGATCTAGCTGGTCTGTCATAATATGAGACAGTAGATCTAGCTGGTCTATCATATTATAATGGAGACAGTAGATCTAGCTGGTCTGTCATTTATAATAGAGACAGTAGATCTAGCTGGTCTGTCATAATATAATAGAGACAGTAGATCTAGCTGGTTCTGTCATATTATAATGGAGACAGTAGATCTACCTGGTCTGTCATAATATAATAGAGACAGTAGATCTAGCTGTTCTGTCATATTATAATGGAGACAGTAGATCTACCTGGTCTGTCATATTATAATAGAGACAGTAGATCTAGCTGGTCTGTCATAATATAATAGAGACAGTAGATCTAGCTGGTCTGTCATTTTATAATAGAGACAGTAGATCTAGCTGCTCTGTCATAATATAATAGAGACAGTAGATCTAGCTGTTCTGTCATATTATAATGGAGACAGTAGATCTACCTGGTCTGTCATATTATAATAGAGACAGTAGATGTAACTGGTCTGTCATAATATAACAGAGACAGTATATCTAGCTGGTCTGTCATATTATAATGGAGACAGTAGATAGAGCTGGTCTGCCATATTATAATAGAGACAGTAGATCTAGCTGGTCTGTCAAATTATAATAGAGACAGTAGATCTAGCTGTTCTGTCATTCTATAATAGAGACAGTAGATCTAGCTGGTCTGTCATAATATAATAGAGACAGTAGATCTAGCTGGTCTGTCATAATATAATAGAGACAGTAGATCTAGCTGGTCTGTCATATTATAATAGAGACAGTAGATCTAGCTGGTCTGTCATAATATGATAGAGGCAGTAGATCTAGCTGATCTGTCATAAAATAATAGAGACAGTAGATCTAGCTGGTCTGTCATATTATAATAGAAACAGTAGATCTAGCTGGTCTGTCATAATATGAGACAGTAGATCTAGCTGGTCTTTCATATTATAATAGAGACAGTAGATCTAGCTGGCCTGTCATTTTATAATATAGACAGTACATCTAGCTGGTCTGTCATATCATAATAGAGACAGTAGATCTAGCTGGTCTGTCATATTATAATAGAGACAGTAGATCTAGCTGTTCTGTCATAATATAATAGAGACAGTAGATCTAGCTGGTCTGTCATATTATAATAGAGACAGTACATCTAGCTGGTCTGTCATATTATAATAGAGACAGTAGATCTAGCTGGTCTGTCATATTATAATAGAGACAGTAGATCTAGCTGGTCTGTCATAATATAATAGAGACAGTAGATCTAGCTGGTCTGTCATATTATAATAGAGACAGTAGATCTACCTGGTCTGTCATAATATAATAGAGACAGTAGATCTAGCTGGTCTGTCATATTATAATAGAGACAGTAGATCTAGCTGGTCTGTCATAATATAATAGAGACAGTAGATCTAGCTGGTCTGTCATAATTATAATAGAGACAGTAGATCTAGCTGGTCTGTCATAATATAATAGAGACAGTAGATCTAGCTGGTCTGTCATAATATAATAGAGACAGTAGATCTAGCTGGTCTGTCATATTATAATAGAAACAGTAGATCTAGCTGGTCTGTCATAATATAATAGAGACAGTAGATCTAGCTGGTCTGTCATAATATAATAGAGACAGTAGATCTAGCTGGTCTGTCATAATATAATAGAGACAGTAGATCTAGCTGGTCTGTCATATTATAATAGAGACAGTAGATCTAGCTGGTCTGTCATAATATAATAGAGACAGTAGATCTAGCTGGTCTGTCAATTTATAATAGAGACAGTAGATCTAGCTGGTCTGTCATAATATAATAGAGACAGTAGATCTAGCTGGTCTGTCATAATATAATGGAGACAGTAGATCTAGCTGGTCTGTCATATTATAATAGAGACAGTAGATCTAGCTGGTCTGTCATAATATAATAGAGACAGTAGATCTAGCTGGTCTGTCATATTATAATAGAGACAGTAGATCTAGCTGGTCTGTCATAATATAATAGAGACAGTAGATCTAGCTGGTCTGTCATATTATAATAGAGACAGTAGATCTAGCTGGTCTGTCATATTATAATAGAGACAGTAGATCTATATAATATAATAGAGACAGTAGATCTAGCTGGTCTGTCATATTATAATGGAGACAGTAGATCTAGCTGGTCTGTCATATTATAATAGAGACAGTAGATCTAGCTGGTCTGTCATAATTATAATAGAGACAGTAGATCTAGCTGGTCTGTCATAATATAATAGAGACAGTAGATCTAGCTGGTCTGTCATAATATAATAGAGACAGTAGATCTAGCTGGTCTGTCATAATATAATAGAGACAGTAGATCTAGCTGGTCTGTCATAATATAATAGAGACAGTAGATCTAGCTGGTCTGTCATAATATAATAGAGACAGTAGATCTAGCTGGTCTGTCATAATATAATAGAGACAGTAGATCTAGCTGGTCTGTCATATTATAATAGAGACAGTAGATCTAGCTGGTCTGTCATATTATAATAGAGACAGTAGATCTAGCTGGTCTGTCATATTATAATAGAGACAGTAGATCTAGCTGGTCTGTCATAATATAATAGAGACAGTAGATCTAGCTGGTCTGTCATAATATAATAGAGACAGTAGATCTAGCTGGTCTGTCATAATATAATAGAGACAGTAGATCTATAATGTTATAATAGAGACAGTAGATCTAGCTGGTCTGTCATATTATAATAGAGACAGTAGATCTAGCTGGTCTGTCATATTATAATAGAGACAGTAGATCTAGCTGGTCTGTCATAATATAGTAGAGACAGTAGATCTAGCTGGTCTGTCATATTATAATAGAAACAGTAGATCTAGCTGGTCTGTCATATTATAATAGAAACAGTAGATCTAGCTGGTCTGTCATATTATAATAGAGACAGTAGATCTAGCTGGTCTGTCATTTTCAATAGAGACAGTACATCTAGCTGGTCTGTCATAATATAATAGAGACAGTAGATCTAGCTGGTCTGTCATAATATAATAGAGACAGTAGATCTAGCTGGTCTGTCATATTATAATAGAGACAGTAGATCTAGCTGGTCTGTCATAATATAATAGAGACAGTAGATCTAGCTGGTCTGTCATAATATAGTAGAGACAGTAGATCTAGCTGGTCTTTCATATTATAATAGAAACAGTAGATCTAGCTGGTCTGTCATAATATGAGACAGTAGATCTAGCTGGTCTTTCATATTAAAATAGAGACAGTAGATCTAGCTGGCCTGTCATAATATAGTAGAGACAGTAGATCTAGCTGGTCTTTCATATTATAATAGAAACAGTAGATCTAGCTGGTCTGTCATAATATGAGACAGTAGATCTAGCTGGTCTTTCATATTATAATAGAGACAGTAGATCTAGCTGGCCTGTCATTTCATAATATAGACAGTAGATCTAGCTGGTCTGTCATATTATAATAGAGCCAGTAGATCTAGCTGGTCTGTCATAATAGAATAGAGACAGTAGATCTAGCTGGTCTGTCATATTATAATAGAGACAGTAGATCTAGCTGTTATGTCATAATATGAGACAGTAGATCTACCTGGTCTGTCATAAAATAATAGAGACAGTAGATCTAGCTGGTCTGTCATAATATGAGACAGTAGATCTAGCTGGTCTATCATATTATAATGGAGACAGTAGATCTAGCTGGTCTGTCATTTTATAATAGAGACAGTAGATCTAGCTGGTCTGTCATAATATAATAGAGACAGTAGATCTAGCTGTTCTGTCATATTATAATGGAGACAGTAGATCTACCTGGTCTGTCATAATATAATAGAGACAGTAGATCTAGCTGGTCTGTCATTTTATAATAGAGACAGTAGATCTAGCTGCTCTGTCATAATATAATAGAAACAGTAGATCTAGCTGGTCTGTCATAATATAATAGAGACAGTAGATCTAGCTGGTCTGTCATTTTATAATAGAGACAGTAGATCTAGCTGCTCTGTCATAATATAATAGAGACAGTAGATCTAGCTGTTCTGTCATATTATAATGGAGACAGTAGATCTACCTGGTCTGTCATATTATAATAGAGACAGTAGATGTAACTGGTCTGTCATAATATAACAGAGACAGTATATCTAGCTGGTCTGTCATATTATAATGGAGACAGTAGATAGAGCTGGTCTGCCATATTATAATAGAGACAGTAGATCTAGCTGGTCTGTCAAATTATAATAGAGACAGTAGATCTAGCTGTTCTGTCATTCTATAATAGAGACAGTAGATCTAGCTGGTCTGTCATAATATAATAGAGACAGTAGATCTAGCTGGTCTGTCATAATAGAATAGAGACAGTAGATCTAGCTGGTCTGTCATGTTATAATAGAGACAGTAGATCTAGCTGGTCTGTCATAATATGATAGAGGCAGTAGATCTAGCTGATCTGTCATAAAATAATAGAGACAGTAGATCTAGCTGGTCTTTCATATTATAATAGAAACAGTAGATCTAGCTGGTCTGTCATAATATGAGACAGTAGATCTAGCTGGTCTTTCATATTATAATAGAGACAGTAGATCTAGCTTTCCTGTCATTTTATAATATAGACAGTACATCTAGCTGGTCTGTCATATCATAATAGAGACAGTAGATCTAGCTGGTCTGTCATATTATAATAGAGACAGTAGATCTAGCTGTTCTGTCATAATATAGAGACAGTAGATCTAGCTGTTCTGTCATATTATAATAGAGACAGTACATCTAGCTGGTCTGTCATATTATAATAGAGACAGTAGATCTAGCTGGTCTGTCATATTATAATAGAGACAGTACATCTAGCTGGTCTGTCGTAATAGAATAGAGACAATAGATCTAGCTGGTCTGTCATATTATAATAGAGACAGTAGATCTACCTGGTCTGTCATAATATAATAGAGACAGTAGATCTAGCTGGTCTGTCATGTTATAATAGAGACAGTAGATCTAGCTGGTCTGTCATAATATAATAGAGACAGTATATCTAGCTGGTCTGTCAAATTATAATAGAGACAGTAGATCTAGCTGGTCTGTCATAATAGAGTAGAGACAGTAGATCTAGCTGGTCTTTCATATTATAATAGAAACAGTAGATCTAGCTGGTCTTTCATATTATAATAGAAACAGTAGATCTAGCTGGTCTGTCATTTTCTAATAGAGATAGTACATCTAGCTGGTCTGTCATAATATAATAGAGACAGTAGATCTACCTGGTCTGTCATAATATAATAGAGACAGTAGATCTAGCTGGTCTGTCATATTATAATAGAGACAGTAGATCTAGCTGGTCTGTCATAATATAATAGAGACAGTAGATCTAGCTGGTCTGTCATAATATAGTAGAGACAGTAGATCTAGCTGGTCTTTCATATTATAATAGAAACAGTAGATCTAGCTGGTCTGTCATAATATGAGACAGTAGATCTAGCTGGTCTTTCATATTAAAATAGAGACAGTAGATCTAGCTGGCCTGTCATAATATAGTAGAGACAGTAGATCTAGCTGGTCTTTCATATTATAATAGAAACAGTAGATCTAGCTGGTCTGTCATAATATGAGACAGTAGATCTAGCTGGTCTTTCATATTATAATAGAGACAGTAGATCTAGCTGGTCTGTCATATTATAATAGAGACAGTAGATCTAGCTGGTCTGTCATATTATAATAGAGACAGTAGATCTAGCTGGTCTGTCATAATATAATAGAGACAGTAGATCTAGCTGGTCTGTCATATTATAATAGAGACAGTAGATCTAGCTGGTCTGTCATAATATAATAGAGACAGTAGATCTAGCTGGTCTGTCATAATATAATAGAGACAGTAGATCTAGCTGGTCTGTCATAATAATAGAGACAGTAGATCTAGCTGGTCTGTCATAATATAATGGAGACAGTAGATCTAGCTGGTCTGTCATATTATAATAGAGACAGTAGATCTAGCTGGTCTGTCATAATATAATAGAGACAGTAGATCTAGCTGGTCTGTCATATTATAATAGAGACAGTAGATCTAGCTGGTCTGTCATAATATAATAGAGACAGTAGATCTAGCTGGTCTGTCATAATATAGTAGAGACAGTAGATCTAGCTGGTCTGTCATAATATAATAGAGACAGTAGATCTAGCTGGTCTGTCATATTATAATAGAGACAGTAGATCTAGCTGGTCTGTCATAATATAATAGAGACAGTAGATCTAGCTGGTCTGTCATATTATAATAGAGACAGTAGATCTAGCTGGTCTGTCATAATATAATAGAGACAGTAGATCTAGCTGGTCTGTCATAATATAATAGAGACAGTAGATCTAGCTGGTCTTTTATATTATAATATAGACAGTAGATCTAGCTGGTCTGTCATAATATAATAGAGACAGTAGATCTAGCTGGTCTTTCATATTATAATAGAGACAGTAGATCTAGCTGGTCTGTCATTTCA
The DNA here is from genome assembly GCF_034236695.1 of Oncorhynchus nerka. Taxonomy (NCBI): domain Eukaryota; kingdom Metazoa; phylum Chordata; class Actinopteri; order Salmoniformes; family Salmonidae; genus Oncorhynchus; species Oncorhynchus nerka. The sequence continues at coordinate 99,245,969 of NC_088397.1, forward strand.
TAATATAGACAGTAGATCTAGCTGGTCTGTGATATTATAATAGAGCCAGTAGATCTAGCTGGTCTGTCATATTATAATAGAGACAGTAGATCTAGCTGGTCTGTCATGTAATAATAATAGAGACAGTAGATCTAGCTGGTCTGTCATAATATAATAGAGACAGTAGATCTAGCTGTTCTGTCATAATATAATAGAGACAGTAGATCTAGCTGGTCTTTCATATTATAATAGAGACAGTAGATCTAGCTGGTCTGTCATTTTATAATAGAGACAGTAGATCTAGCTGTTCTGTCATAATATAATAGAGACAGTAGATCTAGCTGGTCTGTCATAATATAGTAGAGACAGTAGATCTAGCTGGTCTTTCATATTATAATAGAAACAGTAGATCTAGCTGGTCTGTCATAATATGAGACAGTAGATCTAGCTGGTCTTTCATATTAAAATAGAGACAGTAGATCTAGCTGGTCTGTCATTTTATAATAGAGACAGTAGATCTAGCTGGTCTGTCATAATATAATAGAGACAGTAGATCTAGCTGGTCTGTCATAATATAATAGAGACAGTAGATCTAGCTGGTCTGTCATATTATAATAGAGACAGTAGATCTAGCTGGTCTGTCATAATATAATAGAGACAGTAGATCTAGCTGGTCTGTCATAATAATAGAGACAGTAGATCTAGCTGGTCTGTCATATTATAATAGAGACAGTAGATCTAGCTGGTCTGTCATAATATAATAGAGACAGTAGATCTAGCTGGTCTTCATATTATAATAGAGACAGTAGATCTAGCTGGTCTGTCATAATATAATAGAGACAGTAGATCTAGCTGGTCTGTCATATTATAATGGAGACAGTAGATCTAGCTGGTCTGTCATATTATAATAGAGACAGTAGATCTAGCTGGTCTGTCATATTATAATAGAGACAGTAGATCTAGCTGGTCTGTCATAATATAATAGAGACAGTAGATCTAGCTGGTCTGTCATATTATAATAGAGACAGTAGATCTAGCTGGTCTGTCATAATATAATAGAGACAGTAGATCTAGCTGGTCTGTCATTTTATAATAGAGACAGTAGATCTAGCTGGTCTGTCATAATATAATAGAGACAGTAGATCTAGCTGGTCTGTCATAATATAATAGAGACAGTAGATCTAGCTGTTCTGTCATATTATAATAGAGACAGTAGATCTACCTGGTCTGTCATATTATAATAGAGACAGTAGATCTAGCTGACCTGTCATAATATAGTAGAGACAGTAGATCTAGCTGGTCTGTCATAATATAATAGAGACAGTAGATCTAGCTGGTCTGTCATATTATAATAGAGACAGTAGATCTAGCTGGTCTGTCATAATATAATAGAGACAGTAGATCTAGCTGGTCTGTCATATTATAATAGAGACAGTAGATCTAGCTGGTCTGTCATAATATAATAGAGACAGTAGATCTAGCTGGTCTGTCATTTATAATAGAGACAGTAGATCTAGCTGGTCTGTCATATTATAATAGAGACAGTAGATCTAGCTGGTCTGTCATAATATAATAGAGACAGTAGATCTAGCTGGTCTGTCATATTATGATAGAGACAGTAGATCTAGCTGGTCTGTCATTTTAATAGAGACAGTAGATCTAGCTGTTCTGTCATAATATAATAGAGACAGTAGATCTAGCTGGTCTGTCATAATATAATAGAGACAGTAGATCTAGCTGGTCTGTCATATTATAATAGAGACAGTAGATCTAGCTGGTCTGTCATAATATGAGACAGTAGATCTAGCTGGTCTTTCATATTATAATAGAGACAGTAGATCTAGCTGGTCTGTCATTTTCTAATAGAGACAGTAGATCTAGCTGGTCTGTCATAATATAATAGAGACAGTAGATCTAGCTGGTCTGTCATAATATAATAGAGACAGTAGATCTAGCTGGTCTGTCATATTATAATAGAGACAGTAGATCTAGCTGGTCTGTCATAATATAATAGAGACAGTAGATCTAGCTGGTCTGTCATAATATAATAGAGACAGTAGATCTAGCTGGTCTGTCATAATAATAGAGACAGTAGATCTAGCTGGTCTGTCATAATATAATAGAGACAGTAGATCTAGCTGGTCTGTCATATTATAATAGAGACAGTAGATCTAGCTGGTCTGTCATAATATAATAGAGACAGTAGATCTAGCTGGTCTTTCATATTATAATAGAAACAGATCTAGCTGGTCTGTCATAATATAATAGAGACAGTAGATCTAGCTGGTCTTTCATATTATAATAGAGACAGTAGATCTAGCTGGTCTTTCATATTATAATATAGACAGTAGATCTAGCTGGTCTGTCATATTATAATAGAGACAGTAGATCTAGCTGGTCTGTCATATTATAATAGAGACAGTAGATCTAGCTGGTCTGTCATGTTTAATAATAGAGATATTATAATAGAGACAGTAGATCTAGCTGGTCTGTCATAATATAATAGAGACAGTAGATCTAGCTGGTCTGTCATAATATGAGACAGTAGATCTAGCTGGTCTGTCATATTATAATAGAGACAGTAGATCTAGCTGGTCTGTCATATTATAATAGAGACAGTAGATCTAGCTGGTCTGTCATAATATAATAGAGACAGTAGATCTAGCTGGTCTGTCATAATATAATAGAGACAGTAGATCTAGCTGGTCTTTCATATTATAATAGAAACAGTAGATCTAGCTGGTCTGTCATAATATGAGACAGTAGATCTAGCTGGTCTTTCATATTAAAATAGAGACAGTAGATCTAGCTGGTCTGTCATAATATAATAGAGACAGTACATCTAGCTGGTCTGTCATAATATAATAGAGACAGTAGATCTAGCTGGTCTGTCATAATATAATAGAGACAGTAGATCTAGCTGGTCTGTCATATTATAATAGAGACAGTAGATCTAGCTGGTCTGTCATAATATAATAGAGACAGTAGATCTAGCTGGTCTGTCATAATATAGTAGAGACAGTAGATCTAGCTGGTCTTTCATATTATAATAGAAACAGTAGATCTAGCTGGTCTGTCATAATATGAGACAGTAGATCTAGCTGGTCTGTCATAATATAATAGAGACAGTAGATCTAGCTGGTCTGTCATTTTATAATAGAGACAGTAGATCTAGCTGGTCTGTCATAATATAATAGAGACAGTAGATCTAGCTGGTCTGTCATAATATAATAGAGACAGTAGATCTAGCTGGCCTGTCATTTCATAATATAGACAGTAGATCTAGCTGGTCTGTCATATTATAATAGAGCCAGTAGATCTAGCTGGTCTGTCATAATAGAATAGAGACAGTAGATCTAGCTGGTCTGTCATATTATAATAGAGACAGTAGATCTAGCTGTTATGTCATAATATGAGACAGTAGATCTAGCTGGTCTGTCATAAAATAATAGAGACAGTAGATCTAGCTGGTCTATCATATTATAATGGAGACAGTAGATCTAGCTGGTCTGTCATATTATAATAGAGACAGTAGATCTAGCTGGTCTGTCATTTTATAATAGAGACAGTAGATCTAGCTGGTCTGTCATAATATAATAGAGACAGTAGATCTAGCTGGTCTGTCATAATATAATAGAGACAGTAGATCTAGCTGGTCTGTCATATTATAATAGAGACAGTAGATCTAGCTGGTCTGTCATAATTATAATAGAGACAGTAGATCTAGCTGGTCTGTCATAATATAATAGAGACAGTAGATCTAGCTGGTCTGTCATATTATAATGGAGACAGTAGATCTAGCTGGTCTGTCATATTATAATAGAGACAGTAGATCTAGCTGGTCTGTCATAATATAGTAGAGACAGTAGATCTAGCTGGTCTGTCATAATATAATAGAGACAGTAGATCTAGCTGGTCTGTCATAATATAATAGAGACAGTAGATCTAGCTGGTCTGTCATATTATAATAGAGACAGTAGATCTAGCTGGTCTGTCATATTATAATAGAGACAGTAGATCTAGCTGGTCTGTCATAATATAATAGAGACAGTAGATCTAGCTGGTCTGTCATAATACAATAGAGACATAGAGACAGTAGATCTAGCTGGTCTGTCATATTATAATAGAGACAGTAGATCTAGCTGGTCTGTCATAATATAATAGAGACAGTAGATCTAGCTGGTCTTTTATATTATAATAGAGACAGTAGATCTAGCTGGTCTGTCATAATAATAGAGACAGTAGATCTAGCTGGTCTGTCATATTATAATAGAGACAGTAGATCTAGCTGGTCTGTCATAATATAATAGAGACAGTAGATCTAGCTGGTCTTTTATATTATAATATAGACAGTAGATCTAGCTGGTCTGTCATAATATAATAGAGACAGTAGATCTAGCTGGTCTGTCATATTATAATAGAGACAGTAGATCTAGCTGGTCTGTCATAATATAATAGAGATAGTAGATCTAGCTGGTCTGTCATAATATAATAGAGACAGTAGATCTAGCTGGTCTGTCATATTATAATAGAGACAGTAGATCTAGCTGGTCTGTCATATTATAATAGAGACAGTAGATCTAGCTGGTCTGTCATAATATAATAGAGACAGTAGATCTAGCTGGTCTGTCATAATATAGTAGAGACAGTAGATCTAGCTGGTCTTTCATATTATAATAGAACAGTAGATCTAGCTGGTCTGTCATAATATAATAGAGACAGTAGATCTAGCTGGTCTGTCATATTATAATAGAGACAGTAGATCTAGCTGACCTGTCATATTATAATAGAGACAGTAGATCTAGCTGGTCTGTCATAATATAATAGAAACAGTAGATCTAGCTGGTCTGTCATAATATAATAGAGACAGTAGATCTAGCTGGTCTGTCATAATATAATAGAGACAGTAGATCTAGCTGGTCTGTCATATTATAATAGAGACAGTAGATCTAGCTGGTCTGTCATAATATAATAGAGACAGTAGATCTAGCTGGTCTGTCATAATATAATAGAGACAGTAGATCTAGCTGGTCTGTCATATAATAATAGAGACAGTAGATCTAGCTGGTCTGTCATAATATAATAGAGACAGTAGATCTAGCTGGTCTGTCATAATATAATAGAGACAGTAGATCTAGCTGGTCTGTCATATTATAATAGAGACAGTAGATCTAGCTGGTCTGTCATTTATAATAGAGACAGTAGATCTAGCTGGTCTGTCATAATATGAGACAGTAGATCTAGCTGGTCTGTCATACTATAATAGAGACAGTAGATCTAGCTGGTCTGTCATATTATAATAGAGACAGTAGATCTAGCTGGTCTGTCATAATATAATAGAGACAGTAGATCTAGCTGGTCTGTCATAATATAATAGAGATAGTAGATCTAGCTGGTCTGTCATAATATAATAGAGACAGTAGATCTAGCTGGTCTGTCATAATATAATAGAGACAGTAGATCTAGCTGGTCTGTCATATTATAATAGAGACAGTAGATCTAGCTGGTCTGTCATAATATAATAGAGACAGTAGATCTAGCTGGTCTGTCATAATATAATAGAGACAGTAGATCTAGCTGGTCTGTCATAATATAATAGAGACAGTAGATCTAGCTGGTCTGTCATAATATAATAGAGACAGTAGATCTAGCTGGTCTGTCATATTATAATAGAGACAGTAGATCTAGCTGGTCTGTCATAATATAATAGAGACAGTAGATCTAGCTGGTCTGTCATATTATAATAGAAACAGTAGATCTAGCTGGTCTGTCATAATATAATAGAGACAGTAGATCTAGCTGGTCTGTCATATTATAATAGAGACAGTAGATCTAGCTGGTCTGTCATTTTCTAATAGAGATAGTACATCTAGCTGGTCTGTCATAATATAATAGAGACAGTAGATCTAGCTGGTCTGTCATAATATAATAGAGACAGTAGATCTAGCTGGTCTGTCATATTATAATAGAGACAGTAGATCTAGCTGGTCTGTCATAATATAATAGAGACAGTACATCTAGCTGGTTTGTCATAATATAGTAGAGACAGTAGATCTAGCTGGTCTGTCATAATATGATAGAAACAGTAGATCTAGCTGGTCTGTAATATTATAATAGAGACAGTAGATCTAGCTGGTCTGTCATAATAAAATAGAGACAGTAGATCTAGCTGGTCTGTCATATTATAATAGAGACAGTAGATCTAGCTGGTCTGTCATAATATAATAGAGACAGTAGATCTAGCTGGTCTGTCATAATATAATAGAGACAGTAGATCTAGCTGGTCTGTCATAATATAATAGAGACAGTAGATCTAGCTGGTCTGTCATATTATAATAGAGACAGTAGATCTAGCTGGTCTGTCATAATAGAATAGAGACAGTAGATCTAGCTGGTCTGTCATATTATAATAGAGACAGTAGATCTAGCTGGTCTGTCATAATATGAGACAGTAGATCTAGCTGGTCTGTCATAAAATAATAGAGACAGTAGATCTAGCTGGTCTGTCATAATATAATAGAGACAGTAGATCTAGCTGGTCTGTCATATTATAATGGAGACAGTAGATCTAGCTGGTCTGTCATAATATAATAGAGACAGTAGATCTAGCTGGTCTGTCATAATATAATAGAGACAGTAGATCTAGCTGGTCTGTCATTTTATAATAGAGACAGTAGATCTAGCTGGTCTGTCATATTATAATAGAGACAGTAGATCTAGCTGGTCTGTCATAATATAATAGAGACAGTAGATCTAGCTGGTCTGTCATAATATAATAGAGACAGTAGATCTAGCTGGTCTGTCATAATATAATGGAGACAGTAGATCTAGCTGGTCTGTCATATTATAATAGAGACAGTAGATCTAGCTGGTCTGTCATATTATAATAGAGACAGTAGATCTAGCTGGTCTGTCATAATATGAGACAGTAGATCTAGCTGGTCTTTCATATTATAATAGAGACAGTAGATCTAGCTGGCTGTCATTTCATAATAGAGACAGTAGATCTAGCTGGTCTGTCATAATATAATAGAGACAGTAGATCTAGCTGGTCTGTCATATTATAATAGAGACAGTAGATCTAGCTGGTCTGTCATATTATAATAGAGACAGTAGATCTAGCTGGTCTGTCATAATATAATAGAGACAGTAGATCTAGCTGGTCTGTCTGTCATAATAGAGACAGTAGATCTAGCTGGTCTTTCATATTATAATAGAGACAGTAGATCTAGCTGGTCTGTCATTTTATAATAGAGACAGTAGATCTAGCTGTTATGTCATAATATAATAGAGACAGTAGATCTAGCTGGTCTGTCATAATATAGTAGAGACAGTAGATCTAGCTGGTCTTTCATATTATAATAGAAACAGTAGATCTAGCTGGTCTGTCATAATATAATAGAGACAGTAGATCTAGCTGGTCTTTCATATTATAATAGAGACAGTAGATCTAGCTGGTCTGTCATATTATAATAGAGATAGTAGATCTAGCTGGTCTGTCATAATATAATAGAGACAGTAGATCTACCTGGTCTGTCATAATATAATAGAGACAGTAGATCTAGCTGGTCTGTCATAATATAATAGAGACAGTAGATCTAGCTGGTCTGTCATAATATAATAGAGACAGTAGATCTAGCTGGTCTGTCATATTATAATAGAAACAGTAGATCTAGCTGCTCTGTCATAATATAATAGAGACAGTAGATCTAGCTGGTCTGTCATATTATAATAGAGACAGTAGATCTAGCTGGTCTGTCATAATATAATAGAGACAGTAGATCTAGCTGGTCTGTCATATTATAATAGAGACAGTAGATCTAGCTGGTCTGTCATAATATAATAGAGACAGTAGATCTAGCTGGTCTTTCATATTATAATAGAGACAGTAGATCTAGCTGGTCTGTCATAATACAATAGATACAGTAGATCTAGCTGGTCTGTCATATTATAATAGAGACAGTAGATCTAGCTGGTCTGTCATATTATAATAGAGACAGTAGATCTAGCTGGTCTGTCATAATACAATATAATAGAGACAGTAGATCTAGCTGGTCTGTCATAATATAATAGAGACAGTAGATCTAGCTGGTCTGTCATAATATAATAGAGACAGTAGATCTAGCTGGTCTGTCATATTATAATAGAGACAGTAGATCTAGCTGGTCTGTCATTTATAATAGAGACAGTAGATCTAGCTGGTCTGTCATAATATAATAGAGACAGTAGATCTAGCTGGTCTGTCATAATATAATAGAGACAGTAGATCTAGCTGGTCTGTCATATTATAATAGAGACAGTAGATCTAGCTGGTCTGTCATATTATAATGAGACAGTAGATCTAGCTGGTCTGTCATTTTATAATAGAGACAGTACATCTAGCTGGTCTGTCATAATATAATAGAGACAGTAGATCTAGCTGGTCTGTCATAATATAATAGAGACAGTAGATCTAGCTGGTCTGTCATATTATAATAGAGACAGTAGATCTAGCTGGTCTGTCATAATATAATAGAGACAGTAGATCTAGCTGGTCTGTCATAATATAATAGAGACAGTAGATCTAGCTGGTCTGTCATATTATAATAGAAACAGTAGATCTAGCTGCTCTGTCATAATATAATAGAGACAGTAGATCTACCTGGTCTGTCATATTATAATAGAGACAGTAGATCTAGCTGGTCTGTCATAATATAATAGAGACAGTAGATCTAGCTGGTCTGTCATATTATAATAGAAACAGTAGATCTAGCTGGTCTGTCATAATATGAGACAGTAGATCTAGCTGGTCTTTCATATTATAATAGAGACAGTAGATCTAGCTGGTCTGTCATTTTATAATAGAGACAGTAGATCTAGCTGGTCTGTCATAATATAATAGAGACAGTAGATCTAGCTGGTCTGTCATAATATAATAGAGACAGTAGATCTAGCTGGTCTGTCATATTATAATAGAGACAGTAGATCTAGCTGGTCTGTCATAATATAATAGAGACAGTAGATCTAGCTGGTCTGTCATAATATAGTAGAGACAGTAGATCTAGCTGGTCTGTCATATTATAATAGAAACAGTAGATCTAGCTGGTCTGTCATAATATAATAGAGACAGTAGATCTAGCTGGTCTGTCATATTAAAATAGAGACAGTAGATCTAGCTGGTCTGTCATTTTATAATAGAGACAGTAGATCTAGCTGGTCTGTCATATTATAATAGAGACAGTAGATCTAGCTGGTCTGTCATAATATAATAGAGACAGTAGATCTAGCTGGTCTGTCAATTTATAATAGAGACAGTAGATCTAGCTGGTCTGTCATATTATAATAGAGACAGTAGATCTAGCTGGTCTGTCATAATAGAATAGAGACAGTAGATCTAGCTGGTCTGTCATATTATAATAGAGACAGTAGATCTAGCTGGTCTGTCATATTATAATAGAGACAGTAGATCTAGCTGGTCTGTCATAAATAATAGAGACAGTAGATCTAGCTGGTCTGTCATAATATAATAGAGACAGTAGATCTAGCTGGTCTGTCATATTATAATGAGACAGTAGATCTAGCTGGTCTGTCATTTTATAATAGAGACAGTAGATCTAGCTGGTCTGTCATAATATAATAGAGACAGTAGATCTAGCTGGTCTGTCATAATATAAGAGACAGTAGATCTAGCTGGTCTTTTATATTATAATAGAGACAGTAGATCTAGCTGGTCTGTCATAATATAATAGAGACAGTAGATCTAGCTGCTCTGTAATAATATAATAGAGACAGTAGCTCTAGCTGCTCTGTCATATTATAATGGAGACAGTAGATCTACTGGTCTGTCATATTATAATAGAGACAGTAGATCTAGCTGACCTGTCATAATATAGTAGAGACAGTAGATCTAGCTGGTCTGTCATAATATAATAGAGACAGTAGATCTAGCTGGTCTGTCATATTATAATAGAGACAGTAGATCTAGCTGGTCTGTCATATTATAATAGAGACAGTAGATCTAGCTGGTCTGTCATATTATAATAGAGACAGTAGATCTAGCTGGTCTGTCATAATATAATAGAGACAGTAGATCTAGCTGGTCTGTCATGTAATAATAGAGACATAGAGACAGTAGATCTAGCTGGTCTGTCATAATATAATAGAGACAGTAGATCTAGCTGGTCTGTCATAATATAATAGAGACAGTAGATCTAGCTGGTCTTTCATATTATAATAGAGACAGTAGATCTAGCTGGTCTGTCATTTTCTAATAGAGACAGTAGATCTAGCTGGTCTGTCATAATATGAGACAGTAGATCTAGCTGGTCTGTCATAATATAGTAGAGACAGTAGATCTAGCTGGTCTTTCATATTATAATAGAAACAGTAGATCTAGCTGGTCTGTCATAATATGAGACAGTAGATCTAGCTGGTCTGTCATTTTCTAATAGAGATAGTACATCTAGCTGGTCTGTCATTTTCTAATAGAGATAGTACATCTAGCTGGTCTGTCATAATATAATAGAGACAGTAGATCTACCTGGTCTGTCATAATATAATAGAGACAGTAGATCTAGCTGGTCTGTCATATTATAATAGAGACAGTAGATCTAGCTGGTCTGTCATAATATAATAGAGACAGTAGATCTAGCTGGTCTGTCATAATATAGTAGAGACAGTAGATCTAGCTGGTCTTTCATATTATAATAGAAACAGTAGATCTAGCTGCTCTGTCATAATATAATAGAGACAGTAGATCTAGCTGGTCTGTCATATTATAATAGAGACAGTAGATCTAGCTGGTCTGTCATAATATAATAGAGACAGTAGATCTAGCTGGTCTTTCATATTATAATAGAAACAGTAGATCTAGCTGGTCTGTCATAATATAATAGAGACAGTAGATCTAGCTGGTCTGTCATATTATAATAGAGACAGTAGATCTAGCTGGCCTGTCATTTATAATATAGACAGTAGATCTAGCTGGTCTGTCATATTATAATAGAGCCAGTAGATCTAGCTGGTCTGTCATATTATAATAGAGACAGTAGATCTAGCTGGTCTGTCATATAATAGAGACATAGAGACAGTAGATCTAGCTGGTCTGTCATAATATAATAGAGACAGTAGATCTAGCTGGTCTGTCATAATATAATTGAGACAGTAGATCTAGCTGGTCTTTCATAATATAATAGAGACAGTAGATCTAGCTGGTCTGTCATTTTATAATAGAGACAGTAGATCTAGCTGGTCTGTCATAATATAATAGAGACAGTAGATCTAGCTGGTCTGTCATAATATAATAGAGACAGTAGATCTAGCTGGTCTTTCATATTATAATAGAGACAGTAGATCTAGCTGGTCTGTCATAATATAATAGAGACAGTAGATCTAGCTGGTCTTTCATATTATAATAGAGACAGTAGATCTAGCTGGTCTGTCATATTATAATAGAGACAGTACATCTAGCTGGTCTGTCATAATATAATAGAGACAGTAGATCTAGCTGGTCTGTCATAATATAATAGAGACAGTAGATCTAGCTGGTCTGTCATATTATAATAGAGACAGTAGATCTAGCTGGTCTGTCATAATATAATAGAGACAGTAGATCTAGCTGGTCTGTCATAATATAATAGAGACAGTAGATCTAGCTGGTCTGTCATATTATAATAGAGACAGTAGATCTAGCTGGTCTGTCATAATATAATAGAGACAGTAGATCTAGCTGGTCTGTCATATTATAATAGAGACAGTAGATCTAGCTGGTCTGTCATAATATAATAGAGACAGTAGATCTAGCTGGTCTGTCATATTATAATAGAGACAGTAGATCTAGCTGGTCTGTCATATTATAATAGAGACAGTAGATCTAGCTGGTCTGTCATAATATAATAGAGACAGTAGATCTAGCTGGTCTGTCATAATATAATAGAGACAGTAGATCTAGCTGGTCTGTCATAATATAATAGAGACAGTAGATCTAGCTGGTCTGTCATAATATAATAGAGACAGTAGATCTAGCTGGTCTGTCATTTTATAATAGAGACAGTAGATCTAGCTGCTCTGTCATAATATAATAGACACAGTAGATCTAGCTGGTCTGTCATATTATAATGGAGACAGTAGATCTAGCTGGTCTGTCATATTATAATAGAGACAGTAGATCTAGCTGGTCTGTCATAATATAATAGAGACAGTAGATCTAGCTGGTCTGTCATTTTATAATAGAGACAGTAGATCTAGCTGGTCTGTCATAATATAATAGAGACAGTAGATCTAGCTGGTCTGTCATATTATAATGAGACAGTAGATCTAGCTGGTCTGTCATATTATAATAGAGACAGTAGATCTAGCTGGTCTGTCATAATATAATAGAGACAGTAGATCTAGCTGGTCTGTCATATTATAATGGAGACAGTAGATCTAGCTGGTCTGTCATAATATAATAGAGACAGTTGATCTAGCTGGTCTGTCATAATATAATAGAGACAGTAGATCTAGCTGGTCTGTCATAATATAATAGAGACAGTAGATCTAGCTGGTCTGTCATAATATAATAGAGACAGTAGATCTAGCTGGTCTTTCATATTATAATAGAGACAGTAGATCTAGCTGGTCTGTCATTTTATAATAGAGACAGTAGATCTAGCTGGTCTGTCATAATATAATAGAGACAGTAGATCTAGCTGGTCTGTCATATTATAATAGAGACAGTAGATCTAGCTGGTCTGTCATATTATAATAGAGACAGTAGATCTAGCTGGTCTGTCATATTATAATAGAGACAGTAGATCTAGCTGGTCTGTCATATTATAATAGAGACAGTAGATCTAGCTGGTCTGTCATATTATAATAGAGACAGTAGATCTAGCTGGTCTGTCATAATATAATAGAGACAGTAGATCTAGCTGGTCTGTCATAATATAATAGAGACAGTAGATCTAGCTGGTCTGTCATATTATAATAGAGACAGTAGATCTAGCTGGTCTGTCATAATATAATAGAGACAGTAGATCTAGCTGGTCTGTCATAATATAATAGAGACAGTAGCTCTAGCTGGTCTGTCATATTATAATAGAGACAGTAGATCTAGCTGGTCTGTCATAATATAATAGAGACAGTAGATCTAGCTGGTCTTTCATATTATAATAGAGACAGTAGATCTAGCTGGTCTGTCATAATATAATAGAGACAGTAGATCTAGCTGGTCTGTCATATTATAATAGAGACAGTAGATCTAGCTGGTCTGTCATATTATAATAGAGACAGTAGATCTAGCTGGTCTGTCATAATATAATAGAGACAGTAGATCTAGCTGGTCTGTCATAATATAATAGAGACAGTAGATCTAGCTGTTCTGTCATATTATAATGAGACAGTAGATCTAGCTGGTCTGTCATAATATAATAGAGACAGTAGATCTAGCTGGTCTGTCATATTATAATAGAGACAGTAGATCTAGCTGGTCTGTCATAATATAATAGAGACAGTAGATCTAGCTGGTCTGTCATAATATAATAGAGACAGTAGATCTAGCTGGTCTGTCATATTATAATAGAGACAGTAGATCTAGCTGGTCTGTCATAATATAATAGAGACAGTAGATCTAGCTGGTCTTTCATATTATAATAGAGACAGTAGATCTAGCTGGTCTTTCATATTATAATATAGACAGTAGATCTAGCTGGTCTGTCATATTATAATAGAGACAGTAGATCTAGCTGGTCTGTCATAATATAATTGAGACAGTAGATCTAGCTGGTCTGTCATAATATAACAGAGACATAGAGACAGTAGATCTAGCTGGTCTGTCATAATATAATAGAGACAGTAGATCTAGCTGTTCTGTCATAATATAATAGAGACAGTAGATCTAGCTGGTCTTTCATATTATAATAGAGACAGTAGATCTAGCTGGTCTGTCATATTATAATAGAGACAGTAGATCTAGCTGGTCTGTCATAATATAATTGAGACAGTAGATCTAGCTGGTCTTTCATAATATAATAGAGACAGTAGATCTAGCTGGTCTTTTATATTATAATATAGACAGTAGATCTAGCTGGTCTGTCATAATATAATAGAGACAGTAGATCTAGCTGGTCTGTAATAATAAAATAGAGACAGTAGATCTAGCTGGTCTGTCATATTATAATAGAGACAGTAGATCTAGCTGGTCTGTCATAATATAATAGAGACAGTAGATCTAGCTGGTCTGTCATAATATAATAGAGACAGTAGATCTAGCTGGTCTGTCATATTATAATAGAGACAGTAGATCTAGCTGGTCTGTCATAATATAATAGAGACAGTAGATCTAGCTGGTCTGTCATAATATAATAGAGACAGTAGATCTAGCTGGTCTGTCATAATATAATAGAAACAGTAGATCTAGCTGGTCTGTCATAATATAATAGAGACAGTAGATCTAGCTGGTCTGTCATATTAAAATAGAGACAGTAGATCTAGCTGGTCTGTCATAATATAATAGAGACAGTAGATCTAGCTGGTCTGTCATATTATAATGAGACAGTAGATCTACCTGGTCTGTCATATTATAATAGAGACAGTAGATCTAGCTGGTCTGTCATAATATAATAGAGACAGTAGATCTAGCTGGTCTGTCATATTATAATAGAAACAGTAGATCTAGCTGGTCTGTCATAATATGAGACAGTAGATCTAGCTGGTCTGTCATATTATAATAGAGACAGTAGATCTAGCTGGTCTGTCATTTATAATAGAGACAGTAGATCTAGCTGGTCTGTCATATTATAATAGAGACAGTAGATCTAGCTGGTCTGTCATAATATAATAGAGACAGTTGATCTAGCTGGTCTGTCATAATATAGAGACATAGAGACAGTAGATCTAGCTGGTCTGTCATAATATAATAGAGACAGTAGATCTAGCTGGTCTGTCATAATATAATAGAGACAGTAGATCTAGCTGGTCTGTCATATTATAATAGAAACAGTAGATCTAGCTGGTCTGTCATTTTCTAATAGAGATAGTACATCTAGCTGGTCTGTCATATTATAATAGAGACAGTAGATCTAGCTGGTCTGTCATAATATAATAGAGACAGTAGATCTAGCTGGTCTTTCATATTATAATAGAACAGTAGATCTAGCTGGTCTGTCATAATATGAGACAGTAGATCTAGCTGGTCTTTCATATTAAAATAGAGACAGTAGATCTAGCTGGTCTGTCATTTTATAATAGAGACAGTAGATCTAGCTGGTCTGTCATAATATAATAGAGACAGTAGATCTAGCTGGTCTGTCATAATATAATAGAGACAGTAGATCTAGCTGGTCTGTCATATTATAATAGAGACAGTAGATCTAGCTGGTCTGTCATATTATAATAGAGACAGTAGATCTAGCTGGTCTGTCATAATATAGTAGAGACAGTAGATCTAGCTGGTCTGTCATAATATAATAGAGACAGTAGATCTAGCTGGTCTGTCATAATAATAATAGAGACAGTAGATCTAGCTGGTCTGTCATAATATGAGAGACAGTAGATCTAGCTGGTCTGTCATATTATAATGAGACAGTAGATCTAGCTGGTCTGTCATATTATAATAGAGACAGTAGATCTAGCTGGTCTGTCATAATATAATAGAGACAGTAGATCTAGCTGGTCTGTCATAATATAATAGAGACAGTAGATCTAGCTGTTCTGTCATATTATAATGGAGACAGTAGATCTACCTGGTCTGTCATATTATAATAGAGACAGTAGATCTAGCTGACCTGTCATAATATAGTAGAGACAGTAGATCTAGCTGGTCTGTCATAATATGAGACAGTAGATCTAGCTGGTCTTTCATATTATAATAGAGACAGTAGATCTAGCTGGCCTGTCATTTCATAATATAGACAGTAGATCTAGCTGGTCTGTGATATTATAATAGAGCCAGTAGATCTAGCTGGTCTGTCATAATATAATAGAGACAGTTGATCTAGCTGGTCTGTCATGTAATAATAGAGACATAGAGACAGTAGATCTAGCTGGTCTGTCATAATATAATAGAGACAGTAGATCTAGCTGTTCTGTCATAATATGAGACAGTAGATCTAGCTGGTCTTTCATATTATAATAGAGACAGTAGATCTAGCTGGTCTGTCATTTTCTAATAGAGATAGTACATCTAGCTGTTATGTCATAATATGAGACAGTAGATCTAGCTGGTCTGTCATAATATAGTAGAGACAGTAGATCTAGCTGGTCTTTCATATTATAATAGAAACAGTAGATCTAGCTGGTCTGTCATAATATGAGACAGTAGATCTAGCTGGTCTTTCATATTAAAATAGAGACAGTAGATCTAGCTGGTCTGTCATTTTCTAATAGAGATAGTACATCTAGCTGGTCTGTCATAATATAATAGAGACAGTAGATCTACCTGGTCTGTCATAATATAATAGAGACAGTAGATCTAGCTGGTCTGTCATATTATAATAGAGACAGTAGATCTAGCTGGTCTGTCATAATATAATAGAGACAGTAGATCTAGCTGGTCTGTCATAATATAGTAGAGACAGTAGATCTAGCTGGTCTTTCATATTATAATAGAAACAGTAGATCTAGCTGGTCTGTCATAATATGAGACAGTAGATCTAGCTGGTCTGTCATATTATAATAGAGACAGTAGATCTAGCTGGTCTGTCATAATATAGTAGAGACAGTAGATCTAGCTGGTCTTTCATATTATAATAGAAACAGTAGATCTAGCTGGTCTGTCATAATATGAGACAGTAGATCTAGCTGGTCTTTCATATTATAATAGAGACAGTAGATCTAGCTGGCCTGTCATTTCATAATATAGACAGTAGATCTAGCTGGTCTGTGATATTATAATAGAGCCAGTAGATCTAGCTGGTCTGTCATAATATAATAGAGACAGTTGATCTAGCTGGTCTGTCATGTAATAATAGAGACATAGAGACAGTAGATCTAGCTGGTCTGTCATAATATAATAGAGACAGTAGATCTAGCTGTTCTGTCATAATATGAGACAGTAGATCTAGCTGGTCTTTCATATTATAATAGAGACAGTAGATATAGCTGGTCTGTCATTTTCTAATAGAGACAGTACATCTAGCTGTTATGTCATAATATGAGACAGTAGATCTAGCTGGTCTGTCATAATATAGTAGAGACAGTAGATCTAGCTGGTCTTTCATATTATAATAGAAACAGTAGATCTAGCTGGTCTGTCATAATATGAGACAGTAGATCTAGCTGGTCTTTCATATTAAAATAGAGACAGTAGATCTAGCTGGTCTGTCATTTTCTAATAGAGATAGTACATCTAGCTGGTCTGTCATAATATAATAGAGACAGTAGATCTACCTGGTCTGTCATAATATAATAGAGACAGTAGATCTAGCTGGTCTGTCATATTATAATAGAGACAGTAGATCTAGCTGGTCTGTCATAATATAATAGAGACAGTAGATCTAGCTGGTCTGTCATAATATAGTAGAGACAGTAGATCTAGCTGGTCTTTCATATTATAATAGAAACAGTAGATCTAGCTGGTCTGTCATAATATGAGACAGTAGATCTAGCTGGTCTTTCATATTAAAATAGAGACAGTAGATCTAGCTGGTCTGTCATTTTCTAATAGAGATAGTACATCTAGCTGGTCTGTCATAATATAATAGAGACAGTAGATCTACTGGTCTGTCATAATATAATAGAGACAGTAGATCTAGCTGGTCTGTCATATTATAATAGAGACAGTAGATCTAGCTGGTCTGTCATATTATAATAGAGACAGTAGATCTAGCTGGTCTGTCATAATATAATAGAGACAGTAGATCTAGCTGGTCTGTCATATTATAATAGAGACAGTAGATCTAGCTGTTATGTCATAATATGAGACAGTAGATCTAGCTGGTCTGTCATAAAATAATAGAGACAGTAGATCTAGCTGGTCTGTCATAATATGAGACAGTAGATCTAGCTGGTCTATCATATTATAATGGAGACAGTAGATCTAGCTGGTCTGTCATATTATAATAGAGACAGTAGATCTAGCTGGTCTGTCATAATATAATAGAGACAGTAGATCTAGCTGGTCTGTCATAATATAATAGAGACAGTAGATCTAGCTGGTCTGTCATATTATAATAGAGACAGTAGATCTAGCTGGTCTGTCATAATATAATAGAGACAGTAGATCTAGCTGGTCTGTCATAATATAATAGAGACAGTAGATCTAGCTGGTCTGTCATATTATAATAGAGACAGTAGATCTAGCTGGTCTGTCATATTATAATAGAGACAGTAGATCTAGCTGGTCTGTCATAATATAATAGAGACAGTAGATCTAGCTGGTCTGTCATAATATAATAGAGACAGTAGATCTAGCTGGTCTGTCATATTATAATAGAGACAGTAGATCTAGCTGGCCTGTCATTTCATAATATAGACAGTAGATCTAGCTGGTCTGTCATATTATAATAGAGACAGTAGATCTAGCTGGTCTGTCATAATATAATAGAGACAGTAGATCTAGCTGGTCTGTCATTAATAATAGAGACAGTAGATCTAGCTGGCCTGTCATTTATAATATAGACAGTAGATCTAGCTGGTCTGTGATATTATAATAGAGCCAGTAGATCTAGCTGGTCTGTCATAATATAATAGAGACAGTTGATCTAGCTGGTCTGTCATGTAATAATAGAGACATAGAGACAGTAGATCTAGCTGGTCTGTCATAATATAATAGAGACAGTAGATCTAGCTGTTCTGTCATAATATGAGACAGTAGATCTAGCTGGTCTTTCATATTATAATAGAGACAGTAGATCTAGCTGGTCTGTCATTTTCTAATAGAGACAGTACATCTAGCTGTTATGTCATAATAATAGAGACAGTAGATCTAGCTGGTCTGTCATAATATAGTAGAGACAGTAGATCTAGCTGGTCTTTCATATTATAATAGAAACAGTAGATCTAGCTGGTCTGTCATAATATGAGACAGTAGATCTAGCTGGTCTTTCATATTAAAATAGAGACAGTAGATCTA
Source organism: Oncorhynchus nerka (assembly GCF_034236695.1). Classification (NCBI taxonomy): domain Eukaryota; kingdom Metazoa; phylum Chordata; class Actinopteri; order Salmoniformes; family Salmonidae; genus Oncorhynchus; species Oncorhynchus nerka. The sequence goes on from NC_088397.1 coordinate 99,264,978, forward strand.
GCTGGTCTGTCATTTTCTAATAGAGATAGTACATCTAGCTGGTCTGTCATAATATAATAGAGACAGTAGATCTACCTGGTCTGTCATAATATAATAGAGACAGTAGATCTAGCTGGTCTGTCATATTATAATAGAGACAGTAGATCTAGCTGGTCTGTCATAATATAATAGAGACAGTAGATCTAGCTGGTCTGTCATAATATAATAGAGACAGTAGATCTAGCTGGTCTTTCATATTATAATAGAAACAGTAGATCTAGCTGCTCTGTCATAATATAATAGAGACAGTAGATCTAGCTGGTCTGTCATATTATAATAGAGACAGTAGATCTAGCTGGTCTGTCATAATATAGTAGAGACAGTAGATCTAGCTGGTCTTTCATATTATAATAGAGACAGTAGATCTAGCTGGTCTGTCATAATATGAGACAGTAGATCTAGCTGGTCTTTCATATTATAATAGAGACAGTAGATCTAGCTGGCTGTCATTTCATAATATAGACAGTAGATCTAGCTGGTCTGTCATATTATAATAGAGACAGTAGATCTAGCTGGTCTGTCATAATATAATAGAGACAGTTGATCTAGCTGGTCTGTCATAATAATAGAGACATAGAGACAGTAGATCTAGCTGGTCTGTCATAATATAATAGAGACAGTAGATCTAGCTGGTCTGTCATAATATAATAGAGACAGTAGATCTAGCTGGTCTTTCATATTATAATAGAGACAGTAGATCTAGCTGGTCTGTCATTTTCTAATAGAGACAGTAGATCTAGCTGTTATGTCATAATATGAGACAGTAGATCTAGCTGGTCTGTCATAATATAGTAGAGACAGTAGATCTAGCTGGTCTTTCATATTATAATAGAAACAGTAGATCTAGCTGGTCTGTCATAATATAATAGAGACAGTAGATCTAGCTGGTCTGTCATATTATAATAGAGACAGTAGATCTAGCTGGTCTGTCATAATATAATAGAGACAGTAGATCTAGCTGGTCTGTCATATTATAATAGAGACAGTAGATCTAGCTGGTCTGTCATAATATAATAGAGACAGTAGATCTAGCTGGTCTGTCATATTATAATAGAGACAGTAGATCTAGCTGGTCTGTCATTTTATAATAGAGACAGTAGATCTAGCTGGTCTGTCATAATATAATAGAGACAGTAGATCTAGCTGGTCTGTCATAATATAATAGAGACAGTAGATCTAGCTGGTCTGTCATATTATAATAGAGACAGTAGATCTAGCTGGTCTGTCATAATATAATAGAGACAGTAGATCTAGCTGGTCTGTCATAATATAGTAGAGACAGTAGATCTAGCTGGTCTTTCATATTATAATAGAAACAGTAGATCTAGCTGGTCTGTCATAATATGAGACAGTAGATCTAGCTGGTCTTTCATATTAAAATAGAGACAGTAGATCTAGCTGGTCTGTCATTTTCTAATAGAGATAGTACATCTAGCTGGTCTGTCATAATATAATAGAGACAGTAGATCTACCTGGTCTGTCATAATATAATAGAGACAGTAGATCTAGCTGGTCTGTCATTTCATAATATAGACAGTAGATCTAGCTGGTCTGTCATATTATAATAGAGCCAGTAGATCTAGCTGGTCTGTCATAATAGAATAGAGACAGTAGATCTAGCTGGTCTGTCATATTATAATAGAGACAGTAGATCTAGCTGTTATGTCATAATATGAGACAGTAGATCTAGCTGGTCTGTCATAAAATAATAGAGACAGTAGATCTAGCTGGTCTGTCATAATATGAGACAGTAGATCTAGCTGGTCTATCATATTATAATGGAGACAGTAGATCTAGCTGGTCTGTCATTTTATAATAGAGACAGTAGATCTAGCTGGTCTGTCATAATATAATAGAGACAGTAGATCTACCTGGTCTGTCATAATATAATAGAGACAGTAGATCTAGCTGGTCTTTCATATTATAATAGAGACAGTAAATCTAGCTGGTCTGTCATTTTATAATAGAGACAGTAGATCTAGCTGCTCTGTCATAATATAATAGAGACAGTAGATCTAGCTGTTCTGTCATATTATAATGGAGACAGTAGATCTACCTGGTCTGTCATATTATAATAGAGACAGTAGATCTAGCTGACCTGTCATAATATAGTAGAGACAGTAGATCTAGCTGGTCTGTCATAATATGAGACAGTAGATCTAGCTGGTCTTTCATATTATAATAGAGACAGTAGATCTAGCTGGCCTGTCATTTCATAATATAGACAGTAGATCTAGCTGGTCTGTGATATTATAATAGAGCCAGTAGATCTAGCTGGTCTGTCATAATATAATAGAGACAGTTGATCTAGCTGGTCTGTCATGTAATAATAGAGACATAGAGACAGTAGATCTAGCTGGTCTGTCATAATATAATAGAGACAGTAGATCTAGCTGTTCTGTCATAATATGAGACAGTAGATCTAGCTGGTCTTTCATATTATAATAGAGACAGTAGATCTAGCTGGTCTGTCATTTTCTAATAGAGATAGTACATCTAGCTGTTATGTCATAATATGAGACAGTAGATCTAGCTGGTCTGTCATAATATAGTAGAGACAGTAGATCTAGCTGGTCTTTCATATTATAATAGAAACAGTAGATCTAGCTGGTCTGTCATAATATGAGACAGTAGATCTAGCTGGTCTTTCATATTAAAATAGAGACAGTAGATCTAGCTGGTCTGTCATTTTCTAATAGAGATAGTACATCTAGCTGGTCTGTCATAATATAATAGAGACAGTAGATCTACCTGGTCTGTCATAATATAATAGAGACAGTAGATCTAGCTGGTCTGTCATATTATAATAGAGACAGTAGATCTAGCTGGTCTGTCATAATATAATAGAGACAGTAGATCTAGCTGGTCTGTCATAATATAGTAGAGACAGTAGATCTAGCTGGTCTTTCATATTATAATAGAAACAGTAGATCTAGCTGCTCTGTCATAATATAATAGAGACAGTAGATCTACCTGGTCTGTCATATTATAACAGAGACAGTAGATCTAGCTGACCTGTCATAATATAGTAGAGACAGTAGATCTAGCTGGTCTTTCATATTATAATAGAAACAGTAGATCTAGCTGGTCTGTCATAATATGAGACAGTAGATCTAGCTGGTCTTTCATATTATAATAGAGACAGTAGATCTAGCTGGCCTGTCATTTCATAATATAGACAGTAGATCTAGCTGGTCTGTGATATTATAATAGAGCCAGTAGATCTAGCTGGTCTGTCATAATATAATAGAGACAGTTGATCTAGCTGGTCTGTCATGTAATAATAGAGACATAGAGACAGTAGATCTAGCTGGTCTGTCATAATATAATAGAGACAGTAGATCTAGCTGTTCTGTCATAATATGAGACAGTAGATCTAGCTGGTCTTTCATATTATAATAGAGACAGTAGATCTAGCTGGTCTGTCATTTTCTAATAGAGATAGTACATCTAGCTGTTATGTCATAATATGAGACAGTAGATCTAGCTGGTCTGTCATAATATAGTAGAGACAGTAGATCTAGCTGGTCTTTCATATTATAATAGAAACAGTAGATCTAGCTGGTCTGTCATAATATGAGACAGTAGATCTAGCTGGTCTTTCATATTAAAATAGAGACAGTAGATCTAGCTGGTCTGTCATTTTCTAATAGAGATAGTACATCTAGCTGGTCTGTCATAATATAATAGAGACAGTAGATCTACCTGGTCTGTCATAATATAATAGAGACAGTAGATCTAGCTGGTCTGTCATATTATAATAGAGACAGTAGATCTAGCTGGTCTGTCATAATATAATAGAGACAGTAGATCTAGCTGGTCTGTCATAATATAGTAGAGACAGTAGATCTAGCTGGTCTTTCATATTATAATAGAAACAGTAGATCTAGCTGGTCTGTCATAATATAATAGAGACAGTAGATCTAGCTGGTCTGTCATATTATAATAGAGACAGTAGATCTAGCTGGTCTGTCATAATATAATAGAGACAGTAGATCTAGCTGGTCTGTCATATTATAATAGAGACAGTAGATCTAGCTGGTCTGTCATAATATGAGACAGTAGATCTAGCTGGTCTTTCATATTATAATAGAGACAGTAGATCTAGCTGGTCTGTCATAATATAATAGAGACAGTAGATCTAGCTGGTCTGTCATATTATAATAGAGACAGTAGATCTAGCTGGTCTGTCATAATATAATAGAGACAGTAGATCTAGCTGGTCTGTCATAAAATAATAGAGACATAGAGACAGTAGATCTAGCTGGTCTGTCATAATATAATAGAGACAGTAGATCTAGCTGGTCTGTCATAATATAAGACAGTAGATCTAGCTGGTCTTCATATTATAATAGAGACAGTAGATCTAGCTGGTCTGTCATTTTCTAATAGAGATAGTAGATCTAGCTGTTCTGTCATAATATGAGACAGTAGATCTAGCTGGTCTGTCATAATATAATAGAGACAGTAGATCTAGCTGGTCTGTCATATTATAATAGAGACAGTAGATCTAGCTGGTCTGTCATAATATGAGACAGTAGATCTAGCTGGTCTGTCATAATATAATAGAGACAGTAGATCTAGCTGGTCTGTCATAATATAATAGAGACAGTAGATCTAGCTGGTCTGTCATATTATAATAGAGACAGTAGATCTAGCTGGTCTGTCATAATATAATAGAGACAGTAGATCTAGCTGGTCTGTCATATTATAATAGAGACAGTAGATCTAGCTGGTCTGTCATAATATAGTAGAGACAGTAGATCTAGCTGGTCTTTCATATTATAATAGAAACAGTAGATCTAGCTGGTCTGTCATAATATGAGACAGTAGATCTAGCTGGTCTTTCATATTATAATAGAGACAGTAGATCTAGCTGGCCTGTCATTTCATAATATAGACAGTAGATCTAGCTGGTCTGTCATATTATAATAGAGCCAGTAGATCTAGCTGTTATGTCATAATATGAGACAGTAGATCTACCTGGTCTGTCATAACATAATAGAGACAGTAGATCTAGCTGGTCTATCATAATATAATAGAGACAGTAGATCTAGCTGTTCTGTCATAATATGAGACAGTAGATCTAGCTGGTCTTTCATATTATAATAGAGACAGTAGATCTAGCTGGTCTGTCATTTTCTAATAGAGATAGTACATCTAGCTGTTATGTCATAATATGAGACAGTAGATCTAGCTGGTCTGTCATAATATAGTAGAGACAGTAGATCTAGCTGGTCTTTCATATTATAATAGAAACAGTAGATCTAGCTGGTCTGTCATAATATGAGACAGTAGATCTAGCTGGTCTTTCATATTAAAATAGAGACAGTAGATCTAGCTGGTCTGTCATTTTCTAATAGAGATAGTACATCTAGCTGGTCTGTCATAATATAATAGAGACAGTAGATCTACCTGGTCTGTCATAATATAATAGAGACAGTAGATCTAGCTGGTCTGTCATAATATAATAGAGACAGTAGATCTAGCTGGTCTGTCATAATATAATAGAGACAGTAGATCTAGCTGGTCTGTCATAATATAGTAGAGACAGTAGATCTAGCTGGTCTTTCATATTATAATAGAGACAGTAGATCTAGCTGGTCTGTCATAATATAATAGAGACAGTAGATCTAGCTGGTCTGTCATATTATAATAGAGACAGTAGATCTAGCTGGTCTGTCATAATATAGTAGAGACAGTAGATCTAGCTGGTCTTTCATATTATAATAGAAACAGTAGATCTAGCTGGTCTGTCATAATATGAGACAGTAGATCTAGCTGGTCTTTCATATTATAATAGAGACAGTAGATCTAGCTGGCCTGTCATTTCATAATATAGACAGTAGATCTAGCTGGTCTGTGATATTATAATAGAGCCAGTAGATCTAGCTGGTCTGTCATAATATAATAGAGACAGTTGATCTAGCTGGTCTGTCATGTAATAATAGAGACATAGAGACAGTAGATCTAGCTGGTCTGTCATAATATAATAGAGACAGTAGATCTAGCTGTTCTGTCATAATATGAGACAGTAGATCTAGCTGGTCTTTCATATTATAATAGAGACAGTAGATCTAGCTGGTCTGTCATTTTCTAATAGAGATAGTACATCTAGCTGTTATGTCATAATATGAGACAGTAGATCTAGCTGGTCTGTTATAATATAGTAGAGACAGTAGATCTAGCTGGTCTTTCATATTATAATAGAAACAGTAGATCTAGCTGGTCTGTCATAATATGAGACAGTAGATCTAGCTGGTCTATCATATTATAATGGAGACAGTAGATCTAGCTGGTCTGTCATTTTATAATAGAGACAGTAGATCTAGCTGGTCTGTCATAATATAATAGAGACAGTAGATCTACCTGGTCTGTCATAATATAATAGAGACAGTAGATCTAGCTGGTCTGTCATATTATAATAGAGACAGTAGATCTAGCTGGTCTGTCATAATATAATAGAGACAGTAGATCTAGCTGGTCTGTCATAATATAATAGAGACAGTAGATCTAGCTGGTCTGTCATATTATAATGGAGACAGTAGATCTAGCTGGTCTGTCATATTATAATAGAGACAGTAGATCTAGCTGGTCTGTCATAATATAATAGAGACAGTAGATCTAGCTGGTCTGTCATAATATGAGACAGTAGATCTAGCTGGTCTTTCATATTATAATAGAGACAGTAGATCTAGCTGGTCTGTCATTTTCATAATAGAGACAGTAGATCTAGCTGGTCTGTCATAATATAATAGAGACAGTAGATCTACCTGGTCTGTCATAATATAATAGAGACAGTTGATCTAGCTGGTCTGTCATGTAATAATAGAGAGACAGTAGATCTAGCTGGTCTGTCATAATATAATAGAGACAGTAGATCTAGCTGTTCTGTCATAATATATAGAGACAGTAGATCTAGCTGGTCTGTCATATTATAATAGAGACAGTAGATCTAGCTGGTCTGTCATTTTCTAATAGAGATAGTACATCTAGCTGTTATGTCATAATAATAATGAGACAGTAGATCTAGCTGGTCTGTCATAATATAGTAGAGACAGTAGATCTAGCTGGTCTTTCATATTATAATAGAAACAGTAGATCTAGCTGGTCTGTCATAGAGACAGTAGATCTAGCTGGTCTATCATATTAAAATAGAGATAGTAGATCTAGCTGGTCTGTCATATTATAATAGAGATAGTAGATCTAGCTGGTCTGTCATAATATAATAGAGACAGTAGATCTAGCTGGTCTGTCATAATATAATAGAGACAGTAGATCTAGCTGGTCTGTCATATTATAATAGAGACAGTAGATCTAGCTGGTCTGTCATAATATAATAGAGACAGTAGATCTAGCTGGTCTGTCATAATATAATAGAGACAGTAGATCTAGCTGGTCTTTCATATTATAATAGAGACAGTAGATCTAGCTGCTCTGTCATAATATAATAGAGACAGTAGATCTACCTGGTCTGTCATATTATAATAGAGACAGTAGATCTAGCTGACCTGTCATAATATAGTAGAGACAGTAGATCTAGCTGGTCTTTCATATTATAATAGAAACAGTAGATCTAGCTGGTCTGTCATAATATGAGACAGTAGATCTAGCTGGTCTTTCATATTATAATAGAGACAGTAGATCTAGCTGGTCTGTCATTTCATAATATAGACAGTAGATCTAGCTGGTCTGTGATATTATAATAGAGCCAGTAGATCTAGCTGGTCTGTCATAATATAATAGAGACAGTAGATCTAGCTGGTCTGTCATGTAATAATAGAGACATAGAGACAGTAGATCTAGCTGGTCTGTCATAATATAATAGAGACAGTAGATCTAGCTGTTCTGTCATAATAATGAGACAGTAGATCTAGCTGGTCTGTCATATTATAATAGAGACAGTAGATCTAGCTGGTCTGTCATTTTATAATAGAGATAGTACATCTAGCTGTTATGTCATAATATGAGACAGTAGATCTAGCTGGTCTGTCATAATATAGTAGAGACAGTAGATCTAGCTGGTCTTTCATATTATAATAGAAACAGTAGATCTAGCTGGTCTGTCATAATATGAGACAGTAGATCTAGCTGGTCTTTCATATTAAAATAGAGACAGTAGATCTAGCTGGTCTGTCATTTTCTAATAGAGATAGTACATCTAGCTGGTCTGTCATAATATAATAGAGACAGTAGATCTACCTGGTCTGTCATAATATAATAGAGACAGTAGATCTAGCTGGTCTGTCATATTATAATAGTAGATCTGTGGTCTGTCATAATATAATAGAGACAGTAGATCTAGCTGGTCTGTCATAATATAATAGAGACAGTAGATCTAGCTGGTCTGTCATATTATAATAGAGACAGTAGATCTAGCTGCTCTGTCATAATATAATAGAGACAGTAGATCTAGCTGGTCTGTCATATTATAATAGAGACAGTAGATCTAGCTGACCTGTCATAATATAGTAGAGACAGTAGATCTAGCTGGTCTTTCATATTATAATAGAGACAGTAGATCTAGCTGGTCTGTCATAATATAATAGAGACAGTAGATCTAGCTGGTCTGTCATAATATAATAGAGACAGTAGATCTAGCTGGCCTGTCATTTCATAATAGAGACAGTAGATCTAGCTGGTCTGTCATATTATAATAGAGACAGTAGATCTAGCTGGTCTGTCATAATATAATAGAGACAGTTGATCTAGCTGGTCTGTCATAATAATAGAGACATAGAGACAGTAGATCTAGCTGGTCTGTCATAATATAATAGAGACAGTAGATCTAGCTGGTTCTGTCATAATATGAGACAGTAGATCTAGCTGGTCTTTCATATTATAATAGAGACAGTAGATCTAGCTGGTCTGTCATTTTATAATAGAGACAGTAGATCTAGCTGGTCTGTCATAATATAATAGAGACAGTAGATCTAGCTGGTCTGTCATAATATAATAGAGACAGTAGACTAGCTGGTCTTTCATCTAGATCTAGCTGGTCTGTCATAATATAATAGAGACAGTAGATCTAGCTGGTCTGTCATATTATAATAGAGACAGTAGATCTAGCTGGTCTGTCATTTTATAATAGAGACAGTAGATCTAGCTGGTCTGTCTAATATAATAGTATAAATATAATAGAGACAGTAGATCTAGCTGGTCTGTCATATTATAATAGAGACAGTAGATCTAGCTGGTCTGTCATATTATAATAGAGACAGTAGATCTAGCTGGTCTGTCATAATATAATAGAGACAGTAGATCTAGCTGGTCTGTCATATATAATAGAGACAGTAGATCTAGCTGGTCTGTCATAATATAATAGAGACAGTAGATCTAGCTGGTCTGTCATAATATAATAGAGACAGTAGATCTAGCTGGTCTGTCATAATATAATAGAGACAGTAGATCTAGCTGGTCTGTCATATTATAATAGAGACAGTAGATCTAGCTGGTCTGTCATAAAATAATAGAGACAGTAGATCTAGCTGGTCTGTCATAATATAATAGAGACAGTAGATCTAGCTGGTCTGTCATAATATAATAGAGACAGTAGATCTAGCTGGTCTGTCATATTATAATAGAGACAGTAGATCTAGCTGGTCTGTCATAAAATAATAGAGACAGTAGATCTAGCTGGTCTGTCATAATTTAATAGAGACAGTAGATCTAGCTGGTCTGTCATATTATAATAGAGACAGTAGATCTAGCTGGTCTGTCATATTATAATAGAGACAGTAGATCTAGCTGGTCTGTCATAATATAATAGAGACAGTAGATCTAGCTGGTCTGTCATAATATAATAGAGACAGTAGATCTAGCTGGTCTGTCAAATATAATAGAGACAGTAGATCTAGCTGGTCTGTCATAAAATAATAGAGACAGTAGATCTAGCTGGTCTGTCATAATATAATAGAGACAGTAGATCTAGCTGGTCTGTCATAATATAATAGAGACAGTAGATCTAGCTGGTCTGTCATAATATAATAGAGACAGTAGATCTAGCTGGTCTGTCATATTATAATAGAGACAGTAGATCTAGCTGGTCTGTCATAATATAATAGAGACAGTAGATCTAGCTGGTCTGTCATAATAATAGAGACAGTAGATCTAGCTGGTCTGTCATAATATAATAGAGACAGTAGATCTAGCTGGTCTGTCATAATATAATAGAGACAGTAGATCTAGCTGGTCTGTCATAATATAATAGAGACAGTAGATCTAGCTGGTCTGTCATAATATAATAGAGACAGTAGATCTAGCTGGTCTGTCATATTTTAATAGAGACAGTAGATCTAGCTGATCTGTCATAAAATAATAGAGACAGTAGATCTACCTGGTCTGTCATAATATAATAGAGACAGTAGATCTAGCTGGTCTGTCAAATTATAGAGACAGTAGATCTAGCTGGTCTGTCATAATATGATAGAGACAGTAGATCTAGCTGATCTGTCATAAAATAATAGAGACAGTAGATCTAGCTGGTCTTTCATATTATAATAGAAACAGTAGATCTAGCTGGTCTGTCATAATATAATAGAGACAGTAGATCTGGCTGGTCTGTCATAATCTAATAGAGACAGTAGATCTAGCTGGTCTGTCATAATATAATAGAGACAGTAGATCTGGCTGGTCTGTCATAATCTAATAGAGACAGTAGATCTGGCTGGTCTGTCATTTTATAATAGAGACAGTAGATCTGGCTGGTCTGTCATTTTATAATAGAGACAGTACATCTAGCTGGTCTGTCATAATATATTAGAGACAGTAGATCTACCTGGTCTGTCATAATATAATAGAGACAGTAGATCTAGCTGGTCTGTCATATTATAATAGAGACAGTAGATCTAGCTGGTCTGTCATAATATAATAGAGACAGTATATCTAGCTGGTCTGTCAAATTATAGAGACAGTAGATCTAGCTGGTCTGTCATAATATGATAGAGACAGTAGATCTAGCTGATCTGTCATAAAATAATAGAGACAGTAGATCTAGCTGGTCTTTCATATTATAATAGAAACAGTAGATCTAGCTGGTCTGTCATAATATGAGACAGTAGATCTAGCTGGTCTTTCATATTATAATAGAGACAGTAGATCTAGCTGGTCTGTCATAATATAATAGAGACAGTATATCTAGCTGTTCTGTCATAATATGAGACAGTAGATCTAGCTGGTCTTCCATATTATAATAGAGACAGTAGATCTACCTGGTCTGTCATAAAATAATAGAGACAGTAGATCTAGCTGGTCTGTCATAATATGATAGAGACAGTAGATCTAGCTGATCTGTCATAAAAGAGAGACAGTAGATCTAGCTGGTCTTTCATATTATAATAGAGACAGTAGATCTAGCTGGTCCGTCATATTATAATAGAGACAGTAGATCTGGCTGGTCTGTCATAATTTATTAGAGACAGTAGATCTACCTGGTCTATCATATTATAATAGAGACAGTAGATCTAGCTGGTCTGTCAAATTATAATAGAGACAGTAGATCTAGCTGGTCTGTCATAATATAATAGAGACAGTAGATCTGGCTGGTCTGTCATAATCTAATAGAGACAGTAGATCTAGCTGGTCTGTCAAAATATAATAGAGACAGTAGATCTGGCTGGTCTGTCATTTTATAATAGAGACAGTAGATCTTACTGGTCTGTCATAATATAATAGAGACAGTAGATCTAGCTGGTCTGTCATAATATGATAGAGACAGTAGAGCTAGCTGATCTGTCATAAAAGAGAGACAGTAGATCTAGCTGGTCTTTCATATTATAATAGAGACAGTAGATCTAGCTGGTCTGTCATATTATAATAGAGACAGTACATCTAGCTGGTCTGTCATAATTTATTAGAGAAAGTAGATCTACCTGGTCTATCATATTATAATAGAGACAGTAGATCTAGCTGGTCCGTCATATTATAATAGAGACAGTACATCTAGCTGGTCTGTCATAATTTATTAGAGACAGTAGATCTACCTGGTCTATCATATTATAATAGAGACAGTAGATCTAGCTGGTCTGTCAAATTATAATAGAGACAGTAGATCTAGCTGGTCTGTCATAATATAATAGAGACAGGTAGATCTGGCTGGTCTGTCATAATCTAATAGAGACAGTAGATCTAGCTGGTCTGTCAAAATATAATAGAGACAGTAGATCTGGCTGGTCTGTCATTTTATAATAGAGACAGTAGATCTTACTGGTCTGTCATAATATAATAGAGACAGTAGATCTAGCTGGTCTGTCATAATATGATAGAGACAGTAGAGCTAGCTGATCTGTCATAAAAGAGAGACAGTAGATCTAGCTGGTCTTTCATATTATAATAGAGACAGTAGATCTAGCTGGTCTGTCATAATATAATAGAGACAGTAGATCTGGCTGGTCTGTCATAATCTAATAGAGACAGTAGATCTAGCTGGTCTGTCATAATATAATAGAGACAGTAGATCTGGCTGGTCTGTCATAATCTAATAGAGACAGTAGATCTGGCTGGTCTGTCATTTTATAATAGAGACAGTAGATCTGGCTGGTCTGTCATTTTATAATAGAGACAGTAGATCTTGCTTGTCTGTCATATTTTAATAGAGACAGTAGATCTAGCTGATCTGTCATAAAATAATAGAGACAGTAGATCTAGCTGGTCTGTCATATTATAATAGAGACAGTAGATCTAGCTGGTCTGTCATAATTAAGAGAGACAGTAGATCTAGCTGGTCTGTCATAATATATAGAGACAGTAGATCTAGCTGATCTGTCATAAAAGAATAGAGACAGTAGATCTAGCTGGTCTGTCAAATTATAATAGAGACAGTAGATCTAGCTGGTCTGTCATAATATAATAGAGACAGTAGATCTGGCTGGTCTGTCATAATCTAATAGAGACAGTAGATCTAGCTGGTCTGTCATAATATAATAGAGACAGTAGATCTGGCTGGTCTGTCATAATCTAATAGAGACAGTAGATCTGGCTGGTCTGTCATTTTATAATAGAGACAGTAGATCTGGCTGGTCTGTCATTTTATAATAGAGACAGTACATCTAGCTGGTCTGTCATAATATATTAGAGACAGTAGATCTACCTGGTCTGTCATAATATAATAGAGACAGTAGATCTAGCTGGTCTGTCATATTATAATAGAGACAGTAGATCTAGCTGGTCTGTCATAATATAATAGAGACAGTAGATCTAGCTGGTCTGTCATAATATGAGACAGTAGATCTAGCTGGTCTGTCATAATATGATAGAGACAGTAGATCTAGCTGATCTGTCATAAAATAATAGAGACAGTAGATCTAGCTGGTCTTTCATATTATAATAGAAACAGTAGATCTAGCTGGTCTGTCATAATATGAGACAGTAGATCTAGCTGGTCTTTCATATTATAATAGAGACAGTAGATCTAGCTGGTCTGTCATAATATAATAGAGACAGTATATCTAGCTGTTCTGTCATAATATGAGACAGTAGATCTAGCTGGTCTTCCATATTATAATAGAGACAGTAGATCTACCTGGTCTGTCATAAAATAATAGAGACAGTAGATCTAGCTGGTCTGTCATAATATGATAGAGACAGTAGATCTAGCTGATCTGTCATAAAAGAGAGACAGTAGATCTAGCTGGTCTTTCATATTATAATAGAGACAGTAGATCTAGCTGGTCTGTCATAATTATAATAGAGACAGTAGATCTGGCTGGTCTGTCATAATTATTAGAGACAGTAGATCTAGCTGGTCTGTCATATTATAATAGAGACAGTAGATCTAGCTGGTCTGTCATAATTATAATAGAGACAGTAGATCTAGCTGGTCTGTCATAATATAATAGAGACAGTAGATCTAGCTGGTCTGTCATAATATAATAGAGACAGTAGATCTAGCTGGTCTGTCATAATATAATAGAGACAGTAGATCTGGCTGGTCTGTCATTTTATAATAGAGACAGTAGATCTTACTGGTCTGTCATAATATAATAGAGACAGTAGATCTAGCTGGTCTGTCATAATATGATAGAGACAGTAGATCTAGCTGATCTGTCATAATATAATAGAGACAGTAGATCTAGCTGGTCTGTCATATTATAATAGAGACAGTAGATCTAGCTGGTCTGTCATAATATAATAGAGACAGTAGATCTAGCTGGTCTGTCATAATTTATTAGAGACAGTAGATCTAGCTGGTCTGTCATATTATAATAGAGACAGTAGATCTAGCTGGTCTGTCATAATATAATAGAGACAGTAGATCTAGCTGGTCTGTCATAATATAATAGAGACAGTAGATCTGGCTGGTCTGTCATAATCTAATAGAGACAGTAGATCTAGCTGGTCTGTCATAATATAATAGAGACAGTAGATCTGGCTGGTCTGTCATTTTATAATAGAGACAGTAGATCTGGCTGGTCTGTCATTTTATAATAGAGACAGTACATCTAGCTGGTCTGTCATAATATATTAGAGACAGTAGATCTACCTGGTCTGTCATAATATAATAGAGACAGTAGATCTAGCTGGTCTGTCATATTATAATAGAGACAGTAGATCTAGCTGGTCTGTCATAATATAATAGAGACAGTATATCTAGCTGGTCTGTCAAATTATAGAGACAGTAGATCTAGCTGGTCTGTCATAATATAATAGAGACAGTAGATCTAGCTGGTCTTTCATATTATAATAGAAACAGTAGATCTAGCTGGTGTGTCATAATATGATAGAGACAGTAGATCTAGCTGATCTGTCATAAAATAATAGAGACAGTAGATCTAGCTGGTCTTTCATATTATAATAGAAACAGTAGATCTAGCTGGTCTGTCATAATATGAGACAGTAGATCTAGCTGGTCTTCCATATTATAATAGAGACAGTAGATCTACCTGGTCTGTCATAAAATAATAGAGACAGTAGATCTAGCTGGTCTGTCATAATATGATAGAGACAGTAGATCTAGCTGATCTGTCATAAAAGAGAGACAGTAGATCTAGCTGGTCTTTCATATTATAATAGAGACAGTAGATCTAGCTGGTCTGTCAAATTATAATAGAGACAGTAGATCTAGCTGGTCTGTCATAATATAATAGAGACAGTAGATCTGGCTGGTCTGTCATAATCTAATAGAGACAGTAGATCTAGCTGGTCTGTCAAAATATAATAGAGACAGTAGATCTGGCTGGTCTGTCATTTTATAATAGAGACAGTAGATCTTACTGGTCTGTCATAATATAATAGAGACAGTAGATCTGGCTGGTCTGTCATAATCTAATAGAGACAGTAGATCTAGCTGGTCTGTCAAAATATAATAGAGACAGTAGATCTGGCTGGTCTGTCATTTTATAATAGAGACAGTAGATCTTACTGGTCTGTCATAATATAATAGAGACAGTAGATCTAGCTGGTCTGTCATAATATGATAGAGACAGTAGAGCTAGCTGATCTGTCATAAAAGAGAGACAGTAGATCTAGCTGGTCTTTCATATTATAATAGAGACAGTAGATCTAGCTGGTCCGTCATATTATAATAGAGACAGTAGATCTAGCTGGTCTGTCAAATTATAATAGAGACAGTAGATCTAGCTGGTCTGTCATAATATAATAGAGACAGTAGATCTGGCTGGTCTGTCATAATCTAATAGAGACAGTAGATCTAGCTGGTCTGTCATAATATAATAGAGACAGTAGATCTGGCTGGTCTGTCATAATCTAATAGAGACAGTAGATCTGGCTGGTCTGTCATTTTATAATAGAGACAGTAGATCTGGCTGGTCTGTCATTTTATAATAGAGACAGTAGATCTTGCTTGTCTGTCATATTTTAATAGAGACAGTAGATCTAGCTGATCTGTCATAAAATAATAGAGACAGTAGATCTACCTGGTCTGTCATAATATAATAGAGACAGTAGATCTAGCTGGTCTGTCATAATATAATAGAGACAGTAGATCTAGCTGGTCTGTCATATTTTAATAGAGACAGTAGATCTAGCTGGTCTGTCATAATATAACAGAGACAGTAGATCTAGCTGGTCTGTCATATTTTAATAGAGACAGTAGATCTAGCTGGTCTGTCATATTTGAATAGAGACAGTAGATCTAGCTGATCTGTCATAATATAATAGAGACAGTAATATTCCAGACTTCTCAGTTGTCCTTGAACTCACTGTTGTCAAGTTTTTGCAGTTCCGAGTTAACAGTTGTTTTGGGCGCAGAATAAATCAGGGTTCATTGACAGCATGGCCAATGTTGAATGTTTGTCATTTTAAACTTGAAACCTTTTAATCCCAGATCTGGGACCACACAGCCACTCCACTGAATAGCATGCTAGTGATTGATTTGCAATGCTTGCATTTAGCCACTGTCACCGACTCCTTCCAAACCACTCATTGTTGAATTTGCGATTTCCAACTTGTTGTGTAATGTTTATGCCCAATGGCCGATGAGCACCGATACGTTTAATCTATAATTTCTCTTCCTTATTTCTCTTCGTATGACAAGGATTAAAAAGGATTAGCCAGTAGGTTGTCGACTTGATTCCTGATGATGACTACTAGCTAAGATTTTGAAAGTATGATGTTGACATAGGGGCGGCAGAGTAGCCTAGTGGTTAGAGCGTAGAGGTGGCAGGGTAGCCTAGTGGTTAGAGTGTAGAGGTGGCAGGGTAGCCTAGTGGTTAGAGCGTAGAGGTGGCAGAGTAGCCTAGTGGTTAGAGTGTAGAGGTGGCAGTTAGCCTAGTGGTTAGAGTGTAGAGGCGGCAGGGTAGCCTAGTGGTTAGAGTGTAGAGGTGGCAGAGTAGCCTAGTGGTTAGAGTGTAGAGGCGGCAGGTAGCCTAGTGGTTAGAGTGTAGAGGCGGCAGGTAGCCTAGTGGTTAGAGTGTAGAGGCGGCAGGGTAGCCTAGTGGTTAGAGTGTAGGGGCGGCAGGTAGCCTAGTGGTTAGAGTGTAGAGGCGGCAGGGTAGCCTAGTGGTTAGAGCGTAGAGGTGGCAGGGTAGCCTAGTGGTTAGAGTGTAGAGGCGGCAGGGTAGCCTAGTGGTTAGAGCGTTGGACTAGTACCCGGAAGGTTGCAAGTTCAAACCCCCAAGCTGACAAGTTACAAATCTGTCGTTCTGTCCCTGAACAGGCAGTTAACCCACTGTTCCTAGGCCGTCATTGAAAATAAGAATTTGTTCTTAACTGACTTGCCTAGTTAAATAAAGGTAAAAAAAAAAAATGTTGACATTGTCTGTCCAATCAAAGCTACTGTACATATAACGTGATTTGAAGTCATTGTATCTGTGGCCAATGACATTGAGCCTTCTTGGATGGGCACTTCTATCGTAACTCTATGGCAGCACCCAAGGGGCTAGAATTTTCTAGGTGTAACCTTAGATTTAGCTGTGATGTAGTGTCCCCATGAGTGACAGAACACTGAGCCAATCACGGCGCAAAGCTCTGTATTTTCTGCTGGCTTGCCTCATCATCACAGAAAACAAAAAAGAGACCGTGTTTGTATGCAGCTTTATTAACTCAATATTTATTTGTTTTTACATCGTTTGCAAACTGATGTGTGACACGTATTAATATTTTATTTATTTTTGCAAAAATGTGGGGTTCAAATCACCTGCCCTGAATAACGGATCGCCACTGGAAAGCACACATTCTGCATTGTTGTTCGAATAATTCGTCTTTGAAGAATAGTCAACTTGAAGGCAAAAAGGGCAGCACGATATAGAATTCGAGCCTGGTATTCCAACTAATTATGGACTATTAAATCAACAGTTCACCGCTGCGCCACAGAGTTTCGATGAAAATTACGGGGGGAAAACATTAATCTTACAAGCACTTATTGCTGACCAGCAGATGTCACTAATGTGTATTGTGAACCGCTAATGAAGCTGCGAGTAAAATGAACCGTTTTCCCGACACAATTTGATGAAACCTCGGAAGCCTTCAGAAAAACCTCCGTTTCCCCATCACTAAAGTGTACGTTATCCGTCTTCTTTCTTCATGTACCTAGGAACACGGATGGCCACCATATCAATGTAGACACCACCTGATAGTAACAACAATGGGACGATGGGGGGACCGTGTTACTTTGAGCCAAGATGGCGCCGCTGTAACCCCGCGTCACTCTAGCCTTCTACCACCACCTGTTTAATGACGCTACTCGAAACACACGGCGAAGACGCCCTTAGCAACAAACCAGACAAATCACATCAACAAAAAAATGTGGAGCTCCTGCTGCTGACAAGACTGGTTTAAAAAACATTAAGTCGTTTTAACGGTGTTAACGCACTGAAGGACATTATAATATTACCCGAATCAGACGCCAGCGTCTTTGAATTCAACGAGAACTGGGGCTTTTTTGTGTGTGCCCAGAGTTGAGGTAACGTTAGCTAGCTAACCGACGATTACCTCTCTCAAAGCGAAAACAGCTTCACAAGCATTCCGGAAGGAGGACGGGTCATGGGGCCGATCGAAGCAGAAGCTAACTAGTTACATCGCTAACTAATCAGTGACCGCATAGTACACTCGATATTTTGTGTTTCTTATGGGGAATGGTTCTCTGGAGTTGGATATATAGTAATCAACCGAGAGAGAGAAAGGCGAGGAGGGGTCAGACAGCTAAAGCTGTCATTTTGAGATTTCGAAACTATTTCGGACAGCGGGAGTCATTTAGCTTTTGCTCCTCTCGCGGACGTGTGTTTTTGTGTGTGGCTGTGCTAACAACGTTAGCTGACGGAAACGAGAAACGACGACTCCCATCGCTGGGACTTTTTCAGACTGCAGGGCTAACGAGTTGACAAAGCCATGGGTTTTAGGACGAGAGTAAGGTCACATTGTGTAGGTAGAGAGTCCTAGCTATAATATTAAGTTGAGCAAGTGAGGAAAGCTATATTAAACTAATTTATGTAGCTATATTTCATCCGATGAAGTTGGCTAGTAGGGGTTATTTTGGATCCCTTGAGCTAGCTAAACGAGCACGAATTGCAAGTTATACAAGCTGCCCTCGAAGTCTTTTTTATTATAACTAGCCGAAGTCTTGGCTAGTTTTTTAAAAAGTTTTTCAGATACGGTTGTTTTTACTAAAGATTTTTTAAACTCCACCTCGGATGCTGGCTTCAAAGTTAAACTGCAATCATGATGGTATTACAGAGAAAAGCAGAAGGCCCCATAACAGCAGGTAATGAACTGATTATAACTGGCTTCGTACTGTACTCTAATGTACTTAACTGCAACGTTACATGAATGTACTCAAAGCAAATTCTATTTGTCACATGCGCCGAATACAACTGGTGTAGATTTTTACCGTGAAATGTTTACTTACGAGCCCTTCCCAACGACACAGAGTTTAGAAATAATAAGAAAATAAGTTTGTAACACAAGGAATACAATGAAATACACACGAATGTGAGCTATATAAAGGGGGTACCAGAGGTAGGAGGTATTTCAGATACATATGTACATGAATGCAGGGTAAAGTGATTAGGCATCAGGATAGATGTGATTCTAGTATCAGCTATTGCACAAAGTGGCATTTCACCGGTCATCATTTGTTAGCTTGCCATTTTGTTTAACGCAAATGTAACATTTGTCCCTGAATTATTTTGTTTCCATGGTTCAGGACAGTTGATCATCTCAAATAGCTCGGGAGTCAAGGACTGTTGCTTACTTTTGGTCACGTAGTGTATTTTTAAGAATGTGGTCACCTGCTCATCGAACAGCCCCAGACCATTTTTCCTCCTCCACCAAACTTCACAATTGGCACTATTCATTGGGGCAGGTAGCGTTCTCCTGGCATCCGCCAAACCCAGATTGCTTGATTCATCACTCCAGAGAAGGCGTTTCCACTGCTCCAGTCCAATGGCGGCGATCTTACACCGCTCCAGCCGACACTTGGCATTGCGCATGGTGATCTTAGGCTTGTGTGTGGCTGCTCGGCCATGGAAACCCATTTCATGATGCTCCCGATAAAGTTATTGTGCTGATGTTGCTTCCCGAGGCAATTTGGAACTCGGTAGTAAGTGTTGCAACCGAGGGTAAAATATTTTTCCGCACTTCAGCACTCGGCAAAGTGGTCGGTCAGAAAATAAATATGAAACAAGGTTTTGAAGTGTCTGTCCTAAATCTAGGAGATGCTAATACAACAGGAAGGTAATTCAGACTCCTTGCCTTTTTTCATATTTTGTTAAGTTACAGCCTTATTCTAAAATTGATTAAATCTACACACAATACCCAATAATGACAAAGCAAAAACAGGTTTTTGGTGATGTTTGCCAATGTATTAAATCAACTGAAATATGACATTTACATAACTACTCAGTACTTTTTTGAAGCGCCTTTGGCAGCGATTACAGCCTTCTTGGGTATGACGCTACAACCTTGGCACACCTGTATTTGGGGAGTTTCTCCTGTTCTTCTCTGCAGGTTCTGTCAAGTTGGGTGGGGGTGTGTCACTGCACAGCTATTTTCTGGTCTTTCCAGAGATGTTCGATTGGGTTTAAGTCCGGGCTCTGGCTGGGCCCCTCAAGGACATTCAGGACTTGACCCGAAGCCACACCTGCGTTGTCTTGGCTGTGTGCTTAGGGTCGTTGTCCTGTTGGAAGGTGAACCTTCGCCCCAGTCTGAGGTCCTGAGCGCCCTGGCGCAGGTTTTCATCAAGAATCTCTCTGTACTTTGCGCAGTTCATCTTTCCCTCAATCCCGACTAGTCTCCCAGTCCCTGCCGCTGAAGAACATCCCCACAGCATGATGCTACCACCGCCATGCTTCACAGTAGGGGCGCTTGACATTCAGGCCAAAGAGTTCAATCTTGGTTTCATCAGACCAGAGACCATCTTGTTGCTCATGGTCTGAGAGTCTTTAGGTGCCTTTTGACAAACTCCCAGTGGGCTGACATGTGCCTTTTACTGAGGAGTGGCTTCCATCTGGCCACTCTACCATAAACGCCTGATTGGTGGAGTTCTGCAGAGATGGTTGTCCTTCAGGAATGTTCTCCCATCCCCACAGAGGAACTCTGGAGAGTGACCATCGAGTTCTTGGTCACCTTCCTGACCAAGGCCCTTCTCTCCCAATTGCTCAGTTTGGTCGGGCGGCCACCTCTAGGAAGAGTCTTGGTGGTTCCAAACTTCTTCCATTTAAGAATGATGGAGGCCACTGTGTTCTTGGGGACCTTCAATGCTGAAGACATTTTTTTGGTACCTTTCCCCAGATCTGTGCCGCAACACAATTCAGTCTAGGAGCACTACAGCTAATTCCTTCGACCTCATGGCTTGGTTTTTGCTCTGACATGCACTGTCAACTGTGGGACCTTATATAGACAGGTGTGTGCCTTTCCAAATCATGTCCAATCAATTGAATTGACCGCAGGTGGACTCCAATCAAGTTGTGGAAACATCTCAAGGATGATCAATGGAAACAGGATGCACCTGAGCTCAATTTCGAGTCTCATAGGAAAGGGTCTGAATACTTATGTAAATAAGGTATTTCTGTTTTTAATCTTTGCAAACATTTCTAAAAACCTGTTTTTATTTTGTCATTATGGGGTATTGTGGATAGGTTTATTTAAAAAAAAATATATATATATTTTAGGATAAGGCTGTAACGTAACAAAATGTGGGAAAAAGTCAAGGGGTCTGAATAGTTATTAAATTTTTTCCAGTTTCCCCTTTTCCCATTTTGTATCACAAAGTGTAATGTCTCTTTACTATAGTTCGGTTGGAGGCGGTAATGCAACATAATTATATGCCAAACGCCTTTAAACTCCACCGAAGAGGAATTGCATTAGAATTCTACGTCAGGCAGAAATGAGTGTTTTGTGTCAGGAAAGTTTCCTCTCGTGACCTCTACAAGACAGCATGCTGAGTAAAATGATACTTCACTGGTTGTCTGTGCCTGTTGGTCTTTTTGCAGGTAAGAATGTGAGACTAGATATCGACAGGAAAGTATAATTGCATGAACTTTTCAAAGCGCTGGCAGTGCGTTCAGATTTGTCACACGAAGCATTTACACAAGTTGAAAATAGATGCGTGTTTGCAGAGCACATGTTTACATGGTTCCGGTGGTAGAAATATGAACTCAAATACCAGCGCTTCCTACCTGCAAAAAGACCAACCGCACGAAACAACCGATACATAAAAAAATATATATATTTTCTGGAACATTCTGGCTTTATAGCTTGTGAGTGGAAGTTTTTCCAAGCACATTGTATGGCATTAATCTTAGACTGCGAACCAGAGGTATCGCAGTCTGATTGTCAGGCAGATCAGGGCTCTCTGGTGACACAGACATGAAGGCGGCACAGTACATGTTTTGTTGTTGTTGGATGTATTAAAGCCGCAGTACGCAGTTGGGTGATTTCATTTTTCTCTAGAAGGCACTGGTGCTACCACATTTAATATTCTTAAGTTGCACAGCAAAATATTTAGGAGTGTATGCCCTCAGAAGGGTAGCGCTGTAGAGCCCTGTAGACTGTGATGTCATAATAGCGCTGATCAGTTCCACCCAGTGGAGGTAAACAAGCTGTTTTCTGACTTGCAACTTTGTGTCCATTGATCAGACAAACACTAGACTCTCCTGCATGTCTGTAAGTACTCCAGAGCCAGTCAACACTGGAACAAGTGCTGAACTCATGTTTCTTTGCAGGTCTTTGTATCATATATCATCGTATTAAAGTATTTAGCTTACCAGGCAAATCGATAGTCTTATCAAATAAATAGATACATCTCAGTAGTTTTGTATGAACAACAGACAGACCGGCAGTCTAGCTAGTTCTAGTTGAGTCAGCTACAGTCTAGCCAGCAGTCTGTGTCTACGCTGTTGCACCATTGTTATTAGTCTGGTTTCTGACACGTTTCTGGGGTGTTCCCTTCGCTCTACTCTCTGTGGTGTTTGTCCCTCCTGGACCACCATCTCCGCACACAGACCCAGGCGGTGTGTTTGCTAAATAGCTACATTTTTCCATAACAACCGTGCCATTCACATGAAATTGACGCCAACCCTTTTGGTTTGAGTTTTGTTGTGGGGAGGTTTCAGTAGTAATGTTTGGGGCCAGAGTGAATGTGAATATGGGGGTAAAGTGCTGAACCCACAGTCTTAACTCCCCTTTCATGCAGGCCATGTGTATTGTACCCCCACCCCCACACAGAGCCCGTCGGTTGACTGCAACGCAGCTCTAACTAACCCTACATCTCTCTATGGGTTATTACTAGTTAACATGGCTCTCTTAGGGCTAACTCTAACTAAACGGATAGCAATACACTGATGTCTGTTTCACTAACTTAGTGACATAGTTCTCTGTGGGGCTAACTTAGTGACACAGTTCTCTGTGGGGCTAACTTAGTGACACAGTTCTCTGTGGGGCTAACTTAGTGACACAGTTCTCTGTGGGGCTAACGCTAACTTAGTGACACAGTTCTCTGTGGGGCTAACTTAGTGACACAGTTCTCTATGGGGCTAACGCTAACTTAGTGACACAGTTCTCTATGGGGCTAATGCTAACTTAGTGACACAGTTCTCTATGGGGCTAATGCTAACTTAGTGACACAGTTCTCTGTGGGGCTAACTTAGTGACACAGTTCTCTGTGGGGCTAACTTAGTGACACAGTTCTCTGTGGGGCTAACGCTAACTTAGTGACACAGTTCTCTATGGGGCTAATGCTAACTTAGTGACACAGTTCTCTGTGGGGCTAACTTAGTGACACAGTTCTCTGTGGGGCTAACTTAGTGACACAGTTCTCTGTGGGGCTAACTTAGTGACACAGTTCTCTGTGGGGCTAACTTAGTGACACAGTTCTCTGTGGGGCTAACGCTAACTTAGTGACACAGTTCTCTGTGGGGCTAACTTAGTGACACAGTTCTCTGTGGGGCTAACGCTAACTTAGTGACACAGTTCTCTGTGGGGCTAACTTAGTGACACAGTTCTCTATGGGGCTAACGCTAACTTAGTGACACAGTTCTCTGTGGGGCTAACTTAGTGACACAGTTATCTGTGGGGCTAACGCTAACTCCCCTACACAATTATCTGTGGGGCTAACGCTAACTTAGTGACACAATTCTCTATGGGGCTAACGCTAACTTAGTGACACAGTTATCTGTGGGGCTAACGCTAACTTAGTGACACAGTTATCTGTGGGGCTAACGCTAACTTAGTGACACAGTTATCTGTGGGGCTAACGCTAACTTAGTGACATAGTTCTCTATGGGGCTAACACTAACTTAGTGACACAGTTCTCTATGGGGCTAACGCTAACTTAGTGACACAGTTCTCTATGGGGCTAACTTAGTGACACAGTTCTATGGGGCTAACTTAGTGACACAGTTCTCTATGGGGCTAGGGATAACTTAGTGACACAGTTCTCTATGGGGCTAGGGATAACTTAGTGACACAGTTCTCTATGGGGCTAACTTAGTGACACAGTTCTCTATGGGGCTAACATAGTGACACAGTTCTCTATGGTGCTAACGCTAACTTAGTGACACAGTTCTCTATGGGGCTAACTTGGTGACACAGTTCTCTATGGGGCTAACACTGGCTAACGCTAACTAAACTGTTAAAACCAAAGTCAGTTTTATTTTTCTTGGTTTGGGATTTTATCTTTATACTCTCAATATTACAATTATTCCTAGAGAAACAATGAAATTGAATGTTCTGAGTTCATGTCAAGGCTTAAATCACATCAGAAGACCATTTTATTTATTTTTTACTTTAAAGGAGAGAAACTAACATTTAGTTTTGAGTGTAATTCCCTGTAATTGCGCATCTAGGAGGAGAGGAATGTGTGGGTCTAGAGATGTTTCTGCTGGTCTTTTAAGACCTACTGCTGCAGCAAATGTCATGGCAAGAGTTTGCAAAACAATGACCACCCAATTAAAACAAATAATCATTCTATACTTCTGTCAGGTGAGACTACTTCACTTTTAATTAAGAAGGTTTTCTGGGGAAAATGATTAGCATCGCTAACTGGCTACATACGGAGTAAAAGACGAAACACGTGCCACAGACAGATGGGTAATATTGCTGGAAATTAATTGGAAGATATTGTTACCTTTTTTGACTTTTTCTTTTTAAAGCCAATAGTGGCTAACCAGGGGTGGGATCATGTGGTTTTGTTTGGATAATAGCCGGGATCTTTGAGACGGCTTTTGATGTAAAAATGCATGTACTTTCAAAATTGATTGGCGAGCTACTTATAGGTGGACGGCGGACTACTGGTAGTTGGACAACCCCTGGTCTATGGGTTAATGCTAGCAGGTGAATTCCACGGCTCCCTATTACCTAATGCAAACTAGCCCCGTAGCTCTCTATGGGCTAATGCTAGCACTACAGCTCCCTATTGGCAAATGATAACTAACCCCACAGCTCTCTATGGGTTAACGCTGTTACTAGCATGAACCGGCCAACCCCATTCACAGCCCAGACTGGCTTAGCCAGGTGCTTAAGGTTGCCAGAGAGCCAGTGTTGCTGAAAGTGGTAGGCCTATTATTGGCCTATTAATGGGGCTAGCAGATGCTACTGTGACGGCAGTAGGCCTATTATTGGCCTATTATTGGCCTATTAATGGGGCTAGCAGATGCTACTGTGACGGCAGCATATTTCCTCTTGTCTGTCTGTGTCTCCACCATTTTGTTCTGTGCATCCACATTGAAACGATGGAACACAGACACAGGTGTAATCAGAAATAGAGTCATTCATACGGAAAGGGATCTGATAACCGGAATGGGTCTGATTTATGATATGCCACAGTGTGCGTGACTATGTGTGTCACCTTAGACCTGCACACAGAGGAGGTGTTATTGGAGGGGGAACTACAGGCCTGAAATGTTGTTATTATAAGTAGCGCCACGGAAATCAAATTAACATCATGCAAATACCGCCATCTGTTTAAACTACAGATCTTTTCTTTTTTTTTTTGCATGGGTTGTTTCTCAATCCACCACATCCGTCAGCCCTTCCATATCTATGGTGAAAGATGGCAGAGGTAGAGCGGTGTTTGGCAGACTGAGACGTTCTGAAAACGTCTGTAGTCTCCGACTGGTTTGGCCTACAAACTACCACTACTCTGTAGAAAGATGAGACTCTCAGGAACACGATGGTGTTTTCAGTTTTGTCTCGACGACCCCCAAAATCATCACAGGACTCTGCTGAAGTCGGTACAGGCTCTTCTGCCAACTTCTGTCGGTAGCGTCCAAACAGTTTGTTCTACACACTAATGTGACAGCTCTGTGGAAAGGTGAGACTCCCACAGACACTTACATGTCGGTGGTTTTGCTCTAGGTACCAGTTCCCGATCTACCAGGGCACCAGGGCCTTCTGCCAGGGCACCAGGGCCTTCTGTCAGGGCTGCAAGGCCATTAACTAATTTGGCTAAGTAAATTGTTTTTAAAAATGACAAATAGTAGGTATTCTGTGAAGAAAAACAAAAGTGTATGTAAATGTCCATAAGTAATGAGCATTTATGTCGATGTGTAGGTGATAGCCTATTGGCTACAGTCTGTCATGGGAGGAGCCTGAATATGTAGCCAAACTTAATGAGACTGATTCCATGTGTTATTTTATAGTTTTGATGTCTTCACTATTATTCTACAATGTAAAATCATAATAAAGAAATCAGTAGGTGTGGCCAAACTTTCAGTAGGTGTGGCCAAACTTTCAGTAGGTGTGGCCAAACTTTCAGTAGGTGTGGCCAAACTTTCAGTAGGTGTGGCCAAACTTTTGACTGGTTCTGTATATTGTATACATGTGGTTAGCATGTTCAATTAATACGTTATACTTTCTAATAATGTAATGGAGTTTTTTTTTCTTTTTTTCCGTTAAGATGCAAAAAAGTTTTATGTTAACAAATGAAGTTGATGTAATATTGACTGAAATACTTTACTTTAAAAGCATTGTAAATGATCTAGACTCATGTTGGCATATTAACACACAAAAAAACAAAACATGTGTTTTAATTTTGGGATGGTTCAAGTTAAGTTTGGGACAGTTGAAATTGCGGTACCGGGAAGGTGAGGATGTGGCCCTGCCCGTGGAACGCTTTCGACATCTTGTCGAGTCCATCCCTCAACGATTTGAGGCTTTTCTGGGGGCATAAGGTGTACTCTGTGTATGTCTGTTAGGGTGATGTTTCAATATGAGAGCTCCTGTTAGACCAATTTATTTATTACAAATGTGTCTGATTATATTGTCCATGTCAATGAAGTGTGACCTCTGACCTGTGTTGTTGTGTCCACCAGCGCGTCATGGCGACGGCCTCTATAACTCCTACATGAGAACTGACCACCTACTGAAGGAAGAAGCAGACACACACAGTCCCGCTGGCCTGCCCCCGATACCCAAACACACTGTGAGTACACACACACGTACACACACACACCACCCGCAGGCCTGCCCCCAATACACCACACACACACACACACACGCACAGACGCCACCCTGCAGGCCTGCCCCCCAATACACCAAATCACTGTGTATATACACACACACACACACACACAGTAGGGTTGGGAAGGATACCGGATATTTGGAAATGGCCATGGGATGGTTTTTCAATACTGTTGAAATGTACTAATTGAATTTTTTTTGGAATAAATGTTTATATTTGGAGCTACTCTGTAAGTAAATACCTGCAGTCAACCTGTGCAATACGCTACTCTTTAAGTAAATACCTGCAGTCAACCTGTGCAATACGCTACTCTTTAAGTAAATACCTGCAGTCAACCTGTGCAATACGCTACTCTTTAAGTAAATACCTGCAGTCAACCTGTGCAATACGCTACTCTTTAAGTAAATACCTGCAGTCAACCTGTGCAATACGCTACTCTTTAAGTAAATACCTGCAGTCAACCTGTGCAATACGCTACTCTTTAAGTAAATACCTGCAGTCAACCTGTGCAATAAATACGCAACCTACTCTTTAAGTAAATACCTGCAGTCAACCTGTGCAATACGCTACTCTTTAAGTAAATACCTGCAGTCAACCTGTGCAATACGCTACTCTTTAAGTAAATACCTGCAGTCAACCTGTGCAATACGCTACTCTTTAAGTAAATACCTGCAGTCAACCTGTGCAATACGCTACTCTTTAAGTAAATACCTGCAGTCAACCTGTGCAATACGCTACTCTTTAAGTAAATACCTGCAGTCAACCTGTGCAATACGCTACTCTTTAAGTAAATACCTGCAGTCAACCTGTGCAATACGCTACTCTTTAAGTAAATACCTGCAGTCAACCTGTGCAATACGCTACTCTTTAAGTAAATACCTGCAGTCAACCTGTGCAATAAATACCTGCAGTCAACTCTGTAAGTAAATACCTGCAGTCAACCTGTGCAATACGCTACTCTGTAAGTAAATACCTGCAGTCAACCTGTGCAATACGCTACTCTGTAAGTAAATACCTGCAGTCAACCTGTGCAATACGCTACTCTTTAAGTAAATACCTGCAGTCAACCTGTGCAATACGCTACTCTTTAAGTAAATACCTGCAGTCAACCTGTGCAATACGCTACTCTTTAAGTAAATACCTGCAGTCAACCTGTGCAATACGCTACTCTTTAAGTAAATACCTGCAGTCAACCTGTGCAATACGCTACTCTTTAAGTAAATACCTGCAGTCAACCTGTGCAATACGCTACTCTTTAAGTAAATACCTGCAGTCAACCTGTGCAATACGCTACTCTTTAAGTAAATACCTGCAGTCAACCTGTGCAATACGCTACTCTGTAAGTAAATACCTGCAGTCAACCTGTGCAATACGCTACTCTGTAAGTAAATACCTGCAGTCAACCTGTGCAATACGCTACTCTTTAAGTAAATACCTGCAGTCAACCTGTGCAATACGCTACTCTTTAAGTAAATACCTGCAGTCAACCTGTAAATACCTGCAGTCAACGCTACTCTTTAAGTAAATACCTGCAGTCAACCTGTGCAATACGCTACTCTTTAAGTAAATACCTGCAGTCAACCTGTGCAATACGCTACTCTTTAAGTAAATACCTGCAGTCAACCTGTGCAATACGCTACTCTTTAAGTAAATACCTGCAGTCAACCTGTGCAATACGCTACTCTTTAAGTAAATACCTGCAGTCAACCTGTGCAATACGCTACTCTTTAAGTAAATACCTGCAGTCAACCTGTGCAATACGCTACTCTTTAAGTAAATACCTGCAGTCAACCTGTGCAATACGCTACTCTTTAAGTAAATACCTGCAGTCAACCTGTGCAATACGCTACTCTTTAAGTAAATACCTGCAGTCAACCTGTGCAATACGCTACTCTTTAAGTAAATACCTGCAGTCAACCTGTGCAATACGCTACTCTTTAAGTAAATACCTGCAGTCAACCTGTGCAATACGCTACTCTTTAAGTAAATACCTGCAGTCAACCTGTGCAATACGCTACTCTTTAAGTAAATACCTGCAGTCAACCTGTGCAATACGCTACTCTTTAAGTAAATACCTGCAGTCAACCTGTGCAATACGTAAATACTCTTTAAGTAAATACCTGCAGTCAACCTGTGCAATACGCTACTCTTTAAGTAAATACCTGCAGTCAACCTGTGCAATACGCTACTCTTTAAGTAAATACCTGCAGTCAACCTGTGCAATACGCTACTCTTTAAGTAAATACCTGCAGTCAACCTGTGCAATACGCTACTCTTTAAGTAAATACCTGCAGTCAACCTGTGCAATACGCTACTCTTTAAGTAAATACCTGCAGTCAACCTGTGCAATACGCTACTCTTTAAGTAAATACCTGCAGTCAACCTGTGCAATACGCTACTCTTTAAGTAAATACCTGCAGTCAACCTGTGCAATACGCTACTCTTTAAGTAAATACCTGCAGTCAACCTGTGCAATACGCTACTCTTTAAGTAAATACCTGCAGTCAACCTGTGCAATACGCTACTCTTTAAGTAAATACCTGCAGTCAACCTGTGCAATACGGTAGGATATAAAGCAGATCGAGTTCTTCATTTCACCTGTCACGTTCTTTTCTTTAAAATGACGAATGAATGAACGACATCAGCTGTATTCAGTCTGTTCCACACCTTTTAATCAACTGGTCCAGCTGTATTCAGTCTGTTCCACACCTTTTTAATCAACTGGTCCAGCTGTATTCAGTCTGTTCCACACCTTTTAATCATCTGGTCCAGCTGTATTCAGTCTGTTCCACACCTTTTAATCAACTGGTCCAGCTGTATTCAGTCTGTTCCACACCTTTTAATCAACTGGTCCAGCTGTATTCAGTCTGTTCCACACCCTTTAATCAACTGGTCCAGCTGTATTCAGTCTGTTCCACACCTTTTAATCAACTGGTCCAGCTGTATTCAGTCTGTTCCACACCTTTTAATCATCTGGTCCAGCTGTATTCAGTCTGTTCCACACCTTTTAATCAACTGGTCCAGCTGTATTCAGTCTGTTCCACACCCTTTAATCAACTGGTCCAGCTGTATTCAGTCTGTTCCACACCTTTTAATCAACTGGTCCAGCTGTATTCAGTCTGTTCCACACCTTTTAATCAACTGGTCCAGCTGTATTCAGTCTGTTCCACACCTTTTAATCAACTGGTCCAGCTGTATTCAGTCTGTTCCACACCCTTTTAATCAACTGGTCCAGCTGTATTCAGTCTGTTCCACACCTTTTAATCAACTGGTCCAGCTGTATTCAGTCTGTTCCACACCTTTTAATCAGCTGGTCCAGCTGTATTCAGTCTGTTCCACACCTTTTAATCAACTGGTCCAGCTGTATTCAGTCTGTTCCACACCCTTTAATCAACTGGTCCAGCTGTATTCAGTCTGTTCCACACCCTATAATCAACTGGTCCAGCTGTATTCAGTCTGTTCCACACCCTTTAATCAACTGGTCCAGCTGTATTCAGTCTGTTCCACACCCTATAATCAACTGGTCCAGCTGTATTCAGTCTGTTCCACACCTTTTAATCAACTGGTCCAGCTGTATTCAGTCTGTTCCACACCTTTTAATCAACTGGTCCAGCTTTATTCAGTCTGTTCCACACCTTTTAATCAACTGGTCCAGCTGTATTCAGTCTGTTCCACACCTTTTAATCAACTGGTCCAGCTGTATTCAGTCTGTTCCACACCTTTTAATCAGCTGGTCCAGCTGTATTCAGTCTGTTCCACACCTTTTAATCAACTGGTCCAGCTGTATTCAGTCTGTTCCACACCTTTTAATCAACTGGTCCAGCTGTATTCAGTCTGTTCCACACCTTTTAATCAACTGGTCCAGCTGTATTCAGTCTGTTCCACACCTTTTAATCAACTGGCCCAGCTGTATTCAGTCTGTTCCACACCTTTTAATCATCTGGTCCAGCTGTATTCAGTCTGTTCCACACCTTTTAATCAGCTGGTCCAGCTGTATTCAGTCTGTTCCACACCTTTTAATCAACTGGTCCAGCTGTATTCAGTCTGTTCCACACCTTTTAATCAACTGGTCCAGCTGTATTCAGTCTGTTCCACACCTTTTAATCAACTGGTCCAGCTGTATTCAGTCTGTTCCACACCCTTTAATCAACTGGTCCAGCTTTATTCAGTCTGTTCCACACCTTTTCATCAACTGGTCCAGCTGTATTCAGTCTGTTCCACACCCTTTAATCAACTGGTCCAGCTTTATTCAGTCTGTTCCACACCTTTTAATCAACTGGTCTAGCTGTATTCAGTCTGTTCCACACCTTTTAATCAACTGGTCCAGCTGTATTCAGTCTGTTCCACACCTTTTAATCAACTGGTCCAGCTGTATTCAGTCTGTTCCACACCTTTTAATCAACTGGTCCAGCTGTATTCAGTCTGTTCCACACCTTTTAATCAACTGGTCCAGCTGTATTCAGTCTGTTCCACACCTTTTAATCAACTGGTCCAGCTGTATTCAGTCTGTTCCACACCTTTTTAATCAACTGGTCTAGCTGTATTCAGTCTGTTCCACACCTTTTAATCAACTGGTCCAGCTGTATTCAGTCTGTTCCACACCCTTTAATCAACTGGTCCAGCTGTATTCAGTCTGTTCCACACCTTTTAATCAACTGGTCCAGCTGTATTCAGTCTGTTCCACACCTTTTAATCAGCTGGTCCAGCTGTATTCAGTCTGTTCCACACCTTTTAATCAACTGGTCCAGCTGTATTCAGTCTGTTCCACACCCTTTAATCAACTGGTCCAGCTGTATTCAGTCTGTTCCACACCCTATAATCAACTGGTCCAGCTGTATTCAGTCTGTTCCACACCCTTTAATCAACTGGTCCAGCTGTATTCAGTCTGTTCCACACCCTATAATCAACTGGTCCAGCTGTATTCAGTCTGTTCCACACCTTTTAATCAACTGGTCCAGCTGTATTCAGTCTGTTCCACACCTTTTAATCAACTGGTCCAGCTTTATTCAGTCTGTTCCACACCTTTTAATCAACTGGTCCAGCTGTATTCAGTCTGTTCCACACCTTTTAATCAACTGGTCCAGCTGTATTCAGTCTGTTCCACACCTTTTAATCAGCTGGTCCAGCTGTATTCAGTCTGTTCCACACCTTTTAATCAACTGGTCCAGCTGTATTCAGTCTGTTCCACACCTTTAATCAACTGGTCCAGCTGTATTCAGTCTGTTCCACACCTTTTAATCAACTGGTCCAGCTGTATTCAGTCTGTTCCACACCTTTTAATCAACTGGCCCAGCTGTATTCAGTCTGTTCCACACCTTTTAATCATCTGGTCCAGCTGTATTCAGTCTGTTCCACACCTTTTAATCAGCTGGTCCAGCTGTATTCAGTCTGTTCCACACCTTTTAATCAACTGGTCCAGCTGTATTCAGTCTGTTCCACACCTTTTAATCAACTGGTCCAGCTGTATTCAGTCTGTTCCACACCTTTTAATCAACTGGTCCAGCTGTATTCAGTCTGTTCCACACCCTTTAATCAACTGGTCCAGCTTTATTCAGTCTGTTCCACACCTTTTAATCAACTGGTCCAGCTGTATTCAGTCTGTTCCACACCCTTTAATCAACTGGTCCAGCTTTATTCAGTCTGTTCCACACCTTTGAATCAACTGGTCCAGCTGTATTCAGTCTGTTCCACACCTTTTAATCAACTGGTCCAGCTGTATTCAGTCTGTTCCACACCCTTTAATCAACTGGTCCAGCTGTATTCAGTCTGTTCCACACCTTTTAATCATCTGGTCCAGCTGTATTCAGTCTGTTCCACACCTTTTAATCAACTGGTCCAGCTGTATTCAGTCTGTTCCACACCTTTTAATCATCTGGTCCAGCTGTATTCAGTCTGTTCCACACCTTTTAATCAACTGGTCCAGCTGTATTCAGTCTGTTCCACACCTTTTAATCATCTGGTCCAGCTGTATTCAGTCTGTATTCTAGATTTAATTTTGGATTGGAGATACTTAATGTGAGTCTGGAAGGAAAGTTTACAGTCTAACCAGACACTTAGGTATTTGTAGTTGTCCACATATTCTAAGTCAGAACCGTGCAGAGTAGTGATGCTAGATGGACGAGTGGGTGTGGGCAGCGATCGGTTAAAGAGCATGCATTTAGTTTTGCTTGCATTTAAGAGCAGTTGGAGGCCACGGAAGGAGTGTTGTATGGCATTGAAGCTCATCTAGGGGTTTGTCAACACAGTGTCCAAAGATGGGCCAGAAGTATATAGAATGGTGTCGTCTGCGTAGATGTGGGTCAGAGAATCACCAGCAGCAAGAGCAACATCTTTGATGTATACAGAGAAAAGAGTCTGCTCGAGAATTGAACCCTGTGGCACCCCCATAGAGACTGCCAGAGGTCCGGACAACAGGCCCTCTGATTTGACACACTGAACTCTGTCTGATAAGTAGTTGGTAAACCAGGCGAGGCAGTCATTTGAGAAACCAAGACTGTTGAGTCTGTCGATAAGAATGTGGTGATTGACAGAGTCGAAAGCCTTGGCCAGGTTGATAATTACGTCACTCTGACCTTGAGCGTGGCTGAGGTGCACTTATGACCAGCTCACAAACCAGATTACATAGCGGTGAAGGTACAGTGTGATTCAAATAGTTGGTGATCTGTTTGTTAACATGACTTTCAAAGACTTTAGAAAGGCAGGGTAGGATAGATATGGGTCTGTAGCAGTTTGGGTCTAGAGTGTCTCCCTCTTTTGAAGAGGGGGATGACCGTGGCAGCTTGCCAATCTTTAGGGATTTCAGACGATACGAAAGAGAGGTTGAACAGGCTAGTAATAGGGGTTGCAACAATTGCGGCGGATAATTTTAGAACGAGAGTGTCTAGATTGTCTAGCCTGGCTGATTTGTACGGGTCCAGATTTTGTACCTCTTTCAGAACATCTGCTGGAGAAATGGATGAGGCTTGGGCAAGTTGCTGTGCAGAGATGTTGACCGGGGTAGGGGGTTGCCAAGTGGAAAGCATGGCCAGCTGTAAAAATTTTTAAAAAATGCTTCTTGAAATTCATGATTATCATAGATTTATCGGTGGTGACAGTGTTTCCTAGCCTCAGAGCAGTGAGCAGCTGGGAGGAGGTGCTCTTATTCTCCATGGACTTCACAGTGTTTCCTAGCCTCAGTGCAGTGGGCAGCTGGGAGGTGGTGCTCTTATTCTCCATGGACTTTACAGTGTTTCCTATCCTCAGTGCAGTGGGCAGCTGGGAGGTGGTGCTCTTATTCTCAATGGACTTTACAGTGTTTCCTATCCTCAGTGCAGTGGGCAGCTGGGAGGAGGTGCTCTTATTCTCCATGGACTTCACAGTGTTTCCTAGCCTCAGTGCAGTGGGCAGCTGGGAGGTGGTGCTCTTATTCTCCATGGACTTTACAGTGTTTCCTATCCTCAGTGCAGTGGGCAGCTGGGAGGTGGTGCTCTTATTCTCCATGGACTTTACAGTGTTTCCT
The DNA here is from genome assembly GCF_034236695.1 of Oncorhynchus nerka. NCBI lineage: Eukaryota > Metazoa > Chordata > Actinopteri > Salmoniformes > Salmonidae > Oncorhynchus > Oncorhynchus nerka. The sequence goes on from NC_088397.1 coordinate 99,299,867, forward strand.
ATCCTCAGTGCAGTGGGCAGCTGGGAGGAGGTGCTCTTTATTCTCCATGGACTTTACAGTGTTTCCTATCCTCAGTGCAGTGGGCAGCTGGGAGGTGGTGCTCTTATTCTCCATGGACTTTACAGTGTTTCCTATCCTCAGTGCAGTGGGCAGCTGGGAGGTGGTGCTCTTATTCTCCATGGACTTTACAGTGTTTCCTATCCTCAGTGCAGTGGGCAGCTGGGAGGTGGTGCTCTTATTCTCCATGGACTTTACAGTGTTTCCTATCCTCAGTGCAGTGGGCAGCTGGGAGGTGGTGCTCTTATTCTCCATGGACTTTACAGTGTTTCCTATCCTCAGTGCAGTGGGCAGCTGGGAGGTGGTGCTCTTATTCTCCATGGACTTTAGTGTCCCCGAACTTTTTGGAGTTTGTTCTAATGTTTTCTGTTAGGAAAGCAAAGGCTATCTTTTTCAAACTGTCTGTGTATATTGGTTCCTAACTTCTCTGAAAAGATGCATATTGCGTGGGCTATTCGATGCTGATGCAATATGCCACAGGATGTTTTTGTCCTGGTCAAGGGCAGTCAGTACTGGAGTGAACAAAGGGCTATATCTGTTCTTAGTTCTACATTTTTTTAAATGGGCATGATTATTTAAGATGGTGAAGAAACCACTTTTAAAGAATAACCAGGCATCCTCTACTGATGGAATGAGGTCAATATCCTTCAAGAATACCCGGGCCAGGTTGATTAGAATGGCCTGCTCGCTGAAGTGTTTTAGGGAGCGTTTGACAGTGATGAGGGTTAGTCGTTTGCCCGCGGACCCATTACGCATGCAGGCAATGAGGCAGTGAACGCTGAGATCCTGGTTGTGTTTAGAGGGCAGGTTGGTCAGGATGATTTCTATGAGGATTTAGGGTAGTACCTGATGGTTTCCTTTTTCATTTGTGTGAGATTGACAGCATCTATCTTAGATTGTGGGACGGCTGGGTGTTCAGCATGTCCCAGTTTAGGTCACCTAACAGTACAAACTGAAGATAGATGGGGGGCAATTAATTCACATATGGTGTCCAGGGCACAGCTGGGGGCCGAGGGGGGTCTATAACAAGCGGCAACAGTGAGAGACTTATTTCTGGAGAGATGGATTTTTAAAAGTAGAAGCTTAAATTGTTTGGGCACAGACCTGGATAGTATGACAGAACTCTGCAGGCTATCTCTGCAGTAGATTGCAACTCCACCCCCTTTGGCAGTTCTATCTTGGCGGAAAATGTTGTAGTTTGCAATGGAAATTTCAGAATTTTTGGTGGCCTTCCTAAGCCAGGATTCAGACACGGCTAGGACATCAGGGTTGGCAGAGTGAGCTAAAACAGTGAATAAAACAAACGTAGGCTTTTGCAGTTACAGAAGTCAACAAATGATAGCGTCTGGGGAATAGGAGTGGAACTGGGGGCTACAGGGCCTGGGTTAACCTCTACATCACCAGAGGAGGAGTAGTATGAGGGTACGGCTAAAGGCTATAAGAACTGGTCGTCTAGTGCGTTGGGGACAGATAGTAAAAGGAGCAGATTTCTGGGCGTGGTAGAATAGATTCAAGGCATAATGTACAGACAGGGATATGGTAGGATGAGAGTACAGTGGAGGTAAACCTTGGCGTTGAGAGACGTTGAGAGAGGTTTCATCTCTGGAGGTACAAGTTAAGCCAGGTGAGGTCTCTGCATGTGTGTGGGGTGGGACAAAAGAGCTGTCTAAGGCATTTTGACTCTACAGTGAAATAAAACAGTAAAAACTAGCCAAGACAGCAGTAGACTAGACATATTGAGAGACATAAAGCAATCACAGGTGTTGATCAGGAGAGCTAAGACAACAACGGGTAAATGGTGATGAATATGCAGAGCGGGTCAGTTCGGTACATACAGGACCTGAGTTCGAGGCTGGGGCCGACAGGTAAATGGTGATGAATGGGCAGAGCGGGTCAGTTAGGTACATACAGGACCTGAGTTAGAGGCTGGGGCCGACAGGGTCAGTTAGGTACATACAGGACCTGAGTTGGAGGCTGGGGCCGACAGGGTCAGTTAGGTACATACAGGACCTGAGTTAGAGGCTGGGGCCGACAGGGTCAGTTAGGTACATACAGGACCTGAGTTCGAAGCTGGGGCCGACAGGTAAATGGTGATGAATGGGCAGAGCGGGTCAGTTAGGTACATACAGGACCTGAGTTCGAAGCTGGGGCCGACAGGGTCAGTTAGGTACATACAGGACCTGAGTTGGAGGCTGGGGCCGACAGGGTCAGTTAGGTACATACAGGACCTGAGTTAGAGGCTGGGGCCGACAGGGTCAGTTAGGTACATACAGGACCTGAGTTCGAAGCTGGGGCCGACAGGTAAATGGTGATGAATGGGCAGAGCGGGTCAGTTAGGTACATACAGGACCTGAGTTCGAAGCTGGGGCCGACAGGTAAATAAAATGAGGTAGCGTGTTATTGAAACAGTCCAGGGGGCATCAGCTGTGTAGCCGAGTGATCATAGGGTCAAAAGAGCAGCAATAGGTGAGTCAGGGTGCTGTTCGGTAGTCATTACTACACTAGGTGAGTCAGGGTGCCGTTCTGTAGTCACTACTACGCTAGGTGAGTCAGGGTGCTGTTCGGTTGTCACTACTACACTAGGTGAGTCGGGGTGCTGTTCGGTTGTCACTACTACACTAGGTGAGTCGGGGTGCTGTTCGGTTGTCACTACTACACTAGGTGAGTCAGGGTGCTGTTCGGTAGTCACTACTACGCTAGGCGAGCAAGGGGACACAGCGTTCAGAAAAGCTAGTGGGCCGTGGCTAGTAGATGGTTCTGTGGCGACATCGTAACAGAATAGCCTGTTGAGACCACATCGGGTAATCACGTTGGCAGTCCAGTCGGCGGTGCTCCATGTTGACAATGAAGGTTCCAGGCAAATTGGCAAAGGAGGTATTGTAGCCCTAGAATTAGCTGGTATATGGGCCGAGCTCGAGGCTAGCTGGTGCTTGCTTCGGGACAGAGGCGTTAGCAAACAGTATCCACTCTTTTGCAGCTAGCTAGCTGCGATGATCCAGAGTAAAGATCCGGTGTAATGATCCAGAGCGTGCAGGAATCTGGTGATGTGGTAGAGAGAAGCAGTACGATATGCTCTGGGTTGATATCACGCTGTGCAGACTGGCAGGTGTTGTCCGAGCTAAGGCTGGCTGATGACTGGGGGGAAAATAGGCGAGGACCGCTAGCCGTGGCTAACAAGACTAGTAGCTCGTTAGCTGGCTAGCTCCTTATGGAATTTCCAGTTATAAGGAATAAAAATTGCAGATCCGTACCACATTGGGTGAGGACGGGTTGCAGGAAAGTATATTTAGTTCGTAGATGGAAAGTGAGATTAAGATACGAATAAGTCCGGCTCTTTACACGGGATAAGATACAGACAGATACACACGTCCTACTGCTGCGCCATCTTAGATATTTTAATGTATTTTTTTTCACCTAAGCCCCTTTATGATCTAGGAAAAACCCTGACATACACACGGTCCACTCTGGCCTGCCTCATGTACCCAAACACACTGTTGGTACGCACACACTCACTGTCCTGTCCTGAAACACTGTTACGGAAACGTTTTGTTGCGATACAGGATGGCTAATTCTCAGGGCCTTGTTACAAAACGATACAAATACATGTTCCTTCCTCTCTCCCTCTTCATCTCTCTCCCCCTTCCTTGCTCTCCTTATCCTCTCTCCTTATCCTCTCTCTCTCCTTATCCTCTCTCCCCTTCATCTCCCTCTCCCTCCTTATCCTGTCTCTCCTCCGTCTCTCTCTCCTTATCCTCTCTCCTCCGCCTCTCTCTCTCCTTATCCTCTCTCCTCCGCCTCTCTCTCTCCTTATCCTCTCTCTCCTTATCCTCTCTCTCCTTATCCTCTCTCCCCTTCCTCTCCCTCCTTATCCCCTCTCCTTCGTCTCTCTCTCTCCTTATCCCCTCTCCTCCGTCCCTCTCTCCTTATCCCCTCTCCTCCGTCCCTCTCTCTCCTTATCCTCTCTCCTCTCGCTCTCCTTATCCTCTCTTCTCCGTCTCTCTCCTTATCCTCTCTCCTCCGCCTCTCTCTCTCCTTATCCTCTCTCCTCCGCCTCTCTCTCTCTCCTTATCCTCTCTCTCCTTATCCTCTCTCCCCTTCCTCTCCCTCCTTATCCCCTCTCCTTTGTCCCTCTCACTCCTTATCCCCTCTCCTCCGTCCCTCTCACTCCTTATCCCCTCTCCTCCGTCCCTCTCACTCCTTATCCCCTCTCCTCCGTCCCTCTCACTCCTTATCCCCTCTCCTCCGTCCCTCTCACTCCTTATCCCCTCTCCTCTGTCTCTCTCCTTATCCTCTCTTCTCCGTCCCTCTCCTCCGTCCCTCTCACTCCTTATCCCCTCTCCTCTGTCTCTCTCCTTATCCCCTCTCCTCCGTCTCTCACTCCTTATCCCCTCTCCTCCGTCCCTCTCACTCCTTATCCCCTCTTCTCCGTCTCTCACTCCTTATCCCCTCTCCTCCGTCCTTCTCACTCCTTATCCCCTCTCCTCCGTCCCTCTCACTCCTTATTCCCTCTCCTCCGTCCCTCTCACTCCTTATCCCCTCTCCTCCGTCCCTCTCACTCCTTATCCCCTCTCCTCCGTCCCTCTCACTCCTTATCCCCTCTCCTCCGTCTCTCACTCCTTATCCCCTCTCCTCCGTCCCTCTCACTCCTTATCCCCTCTCCTCCGTCCCTCTCACTCCTTATCCCCTCTCCTCCGCCCCTCTCACTCCTTATCCCCTCTCCTCCGCCCCTCTCACTCCTTATCCCCTCTCCTCTGTCTCTCTCCTTATCCTCTCTTCTCCGTCCCTCTCCTCCGTCTCTCTCTCCTTATCCTCTCTCTCCCTCCTTATCCCCTATCGCTCCTTATCCCCTATCGCTCCTTATCCCCTATCGCTCCTTATCCCCTATCGCTCCTTATCCCCTATCGCTCCTTATCCCCTATCGCTCCTTATCCCCCTCCTTATCCCTCCCCTATCCCCTCTCCCTCCTCTATCCTCCTCCCCTCTCCCTCCTTATCCCCTCTACCTCCTTATCTCCTCTACCTCCTTATCCCCTCTACCTCCTTATCCTCTCTCCCTCCTTATCCTCACTCCCTCCTTATCCCCTCTCCCTCCTTATCCCCTCTCCCTTCTTATCCCCCCTCTCCCTCCTTATCCTCTCCCCTCACTCGTCTCTCTCTCTCCCTTGAACCGTAAGGAGGGATGTGAAGGAGGGGTGTCGAGGAGGGATGTGTTAGTGTTGGAACCAGGCCCAGTAGGTCCTTTTGAACGGTGCTTTCTGATTGGCTTACTGCCAGAGGGGCTGTTTACATCCAGACCCATTAAGGAGGGCACACACCACAAGCAGGCAGGAAACAAGGTCTGATAGATAGGTCAGATTTTCAAGCCTAGTAAATCTTTACAAACACATTCACCATTACCCCTCACCTCTCTTCTCTCCCGACAAGTTATAATCCACGAGCACAGAGAATAGGGTCCTGCTGTCCTAGTCTTCTGCTATAACATGTTATACTCTCCTCATACACTCTCAGTCTGTGTGTCTGTGTCCGTCCGTCTGTGTCTGTGTTCGTTCAGACAGCTGATGTAGGAGGAAGCTCTGCTCCCACTGGAATGCCTGCTGCTGCACACCCACAGCTATTCAGGGCTCACGCCTGCCACACACACACACACACACACACACGCGCTTGCCACACACACACACACACACACACAAGCCTGCCACACACACACACACACACAAGCCTGCCACACACACACTCACGCCTGCCACACACATGCACGCCTGCTACACACACACACACACACACGCCTGCCACACACACACACACACACTCTCACTTCTCAGCTGGGGGGAAGGATTGCATAGTTCAGGAGTGTTTCCATCTCATAACAAATGTTCCCTCTAAGCTGCGCCTCTCCCCCTGTTCCTCTAAGCTGCGCCTCTCCCCCTGTTCCTCTAAGCTGTGCCCCTCCCCCCTGTTCCTCTAAGCTGTGCCCCTCCCCCTGTTCCTCTAAGCTGTGCCCCTCCCCCTGTTCCTCTAAGCTGTGCCCCTCCCCTGTTTCTCTAAGCTGCGCCCCTCCCCTGTTTCTCTAAGCTGCGCCCCTCCCCTGTTTCTCTAAGCTGTGCCCCTCCCCTGTTCCTCTAAGCTGCGCCCCTCCCCTGTCCCTCTAAGCTGCGCCCCTCCCCTGTCCCTCTAAGCTGCGCCCCTCCCCTGTTCCTCTAAGCTGCGCCCCTCCCCCTGTTCCTCTAAGCTGCGCCCCTCCCCTGTTCCTCTAAGCCGCCTCCTCCCCCTGTTCCTCTAAGCTGTGCCCCTCCCCCTGTTCCTCTAAACTGCCCCTCCCCCTGTCCCTCTAACCTCTGTCTGTACCTTTGCAAAGATAAAGAAATTGCAGGAGTTTTTTTTTTTTAAACGCAAATTAAACCATTTTATTGTCTACCGCCATATCTTACAAATGTTCTAAAAATCTGTCCTGCAGAGTGTGCTGACCTTTGGTCTGATATGCGTGTTCGGAAACATGCGAGAACAAGTTAAGACGGCAGGAAAGAAAATTGGTATAGAACAAGAACCAGCCGCCAACCTGTACACAGAACTCATCCTCCTAAAACTTGAAAGCGTTTTACAGGACAGTACTCATCCCCATTCACTCAAAACTCATCCTCGTAAAACTTGAAAGCATTTTACAGGACAGTACTCATCCCCCTTCACTCAGAACTCATCCTCGTAAAACTTGAAAGCGTTTTACAGGACAGTACTCATCCCCCTTCACTCAAAACTCATCCTCGTAGAACTTGAAAGCGTTTTACAGGACAGTACTCATCCTTCTTCACTCAGAACTCATCCTCGTAGAACTTGAAAGCGTTTTACAGGACAGTACTCATCCCCCTTCACTCAAAACTCATCCTCGTAGAACTTGAAAGCGTTTTACAGGACAGTACTCATCCCCCTTCACTCAAAACTCATCCTCGTAGAACTTGAAAGCGTTTTACAGGACAGTACTCATCCCCCTTCACTCAAAACTCATCCTCGTAAAACTTGAAAGCGTTTTACAGGACAGTACTCATCCCCCTTCACTCAAAACTCATCCTCGTAGAACTTGAAAGCGTTTTACAGGACAGTACTCATCCCCCTTCACTCAAAACTCATCCTCGTAGAACTTGAAAGCGTTTTACAGGACAGTACTCATCCCCCTTCACTCAAAACTCATCCTCGTAGAACTTAAAAGCGTTTTACAGGACAGTACTCATCCCCCTTCACTCAAAACTCATTCTCGTAAAACTTGAAAGCGTTTTACAGGACAGTACTCATCCCCCTTCACTCAAAACTCATCCTCGTAAAACTTGAAAGCGTTTTACAGGACAGTACTCATCACTGAGAACTGATTGACAGCAGCAGCCAGACAAGGGGAAAGAGACTTGTTCAATAGAAGATTAAACCAGATAGACATGGGGACTAGTTTATTCCAACAGCCCATCAGGCTGTATAATAGATAGTCTGTTGGTCCCTCCAGTATACTGCACATTCACTTTCAATGTGTAGCTGTAGCGCTTTGAGTGAATGTTTTTGTGTGTTATTTCTGTGTGTTATGTAACGTCTTTTTTCTTTAAGCACATGAATGAATGTCCCCCTGGTGGGATAATACAGTTGATCTGAATGTTGCGGAAGTGGAAGAATGAGGATTTGACGGTCTTATCTTATGTGGTGGTCAAATGAGAGTCCAGGGTTACACCAAGGTTGTGTGCGTGGAGGGAGGGAGAAACAGTGGAGGTGTTGTCAATGGTGAGGTTCTCAGGTGGATTTGGTGCCTATGAGGAGTTCTGTTTTTATCTCTGTTGAGCTTTCATTTATTTCACCTTTATTTAACCAGGTAGGCCAGTTGAGAACAAGTTCTCATTCTCAGCTTGAGGAAGTTCTGTTTTATCCCTGTTGAGCTTGAGGAAGTTTGAACCAGACTCGGGAGTTAGATCTCTTGGTAGACTTCTGGGACAGATTGAAATGTAACTAGGTTTTTATAGTCCGTGCATGTGTCTTGTCTAACTGTCTCTACCCTCCCAGTCTGATAACAGCTGACACATGGAGAGTTTGTGTTTGTCCTCGTTGATCTGCAGAAGCAGCAGCTACTCTTCCTGGGGTCCACAAGAAACACAAAACATGACAAGTAAACAAAACAGTGATAGGCAAGACAGACCAATTTTAAAATACAAGAATATATTAACAATACAACAGAATAATGTTAGTGTGTTTGTGTCCCCTCACGGTCCGTTCCATGAGATGTTATTTAATCTGTTTGTAAAGGTCATTTATCTGTTTGCTTGCGTAATTGGAGATGGGAGTTCCATGCGATCATGGCTCTGTGTAATACTGTGCATTGGCTTAATGTACTTTGAGACTGTGAATAGACCCCTGGTGGCATGTCTTGTGGGGTATATATGGGTGTCTGAAGAGACCCCTGGTGGCATGTCTTGTGAGGTATGTATGGGTGTCTGAAGAGACCCCTGGTGGCATGTCTTGTGAGGTATGTATGGGTGTCTGAAGAGACCCCTGGTGGCATGTCTTGTGGGGTATGTATGGGTGTCTGAAGAGACCCCTGGTGGCATGTCTTGTGGGGTATGTATGGGTGTCTGAAGAGACCCCTGGTGGCATGTCTTGTGGGGTATATATGGGTGTCTGAAGAGACCCCTGGTGGCATGTCTTGTGAGGTATGTATGGGTGTCTGAAGAGACCCCTGGTGGCATGTCTTGTGGGGTATGTATGGGTGTCTGAAGAGACCCCAGGTGGCATGTCTTGTGGGGTATGTATGGGTGTCTGAAGAGACCCCTGGTGGCATGTCTTGTGGGGTATGTATGGGTGTCTGAAGAGACCCCTGGTGGCATGTCTTGTGGGGTATGTATGGGTGTCTGAAGAGACCCCTGGTGGCATGTCTTGTGGGGTATGTATGGGTGTCTGAAGAGACCCCTGGTGGCATGTCTTGTGGGGTATGTATGGGTGTCTGAAGAGACCCCTGGTGGCATGTCTTGTGGGGTATGTATGGGTGTCTGAGCTGTGTGTTATTTGATTAACAGGAAGAAAAATGTACATTACAAATAAAACAAAAATAACCACAAGCCTCAATACCACCGTTACAACCAATAAACCACTACAACTTTTGAGCCAGCTACAGCTCTGTTTTGAGCCAGCTACAGCTCTGTTTTGAGCCAGCTACCGCTCTGTTTTGAGCCAGCTACCGCTCTGTTTTGAGCCAGCTACAGCTCTGTTTTGAGCCAGCTACAGCTCTGTTTTGAGCCAGCTACAGCTCTGTTTTGAGCCAGCTACAGCTCTGTTTTGAGCCAGCTACAGCTCTGTTTTGAGCCCCAGCTACAGCTCTGTTTTGAGCCCCAGCTACAGCTCTGTTTTGAGCCAGCTACAGCTCTGTTTTGAGCCAGCTACAGCTCTGTTTTGAGCCAGCTACAGCTCTGTTTTGAGCCAGCTACAGCTCTGTTTTGAGCCAGCTATAGCTCTGATGAGTCTTTCTTTGCTGCACTTGACCCTATTACCGGACAACATTGTCTGGCAGGAATTAGTTCCTGTTCCACTGGTTCTCCCCCTTCCCCCCTCTCTCTTTCACTTTCTCTCTAACTCTCTCTCTTCTCCCTACCCCAGGTGAATAAGCCAGGTGTGATGCGGGACCAGATCGGTGTTAGTGGGGGTCAGCTGAAGGTCAAGTACCCGTACGAAGAATCCACCTACAACCGCAAGGTCAATGCTATTACCACGACAACACACAACGGCAACAGCACCACCGGACAGACCACCGGTAAACCCTCCCCGGTGACTGGGCTGTCTAAAGAGCGCACCGCCGGACAGACCACCGGTAAACCCGCCCTGGTGTCTGGACTGTCTAAAGAACGCAGCTCAGACAGTACGGGCTCCAGTAAAGGGTCGTCAGAGAGTACCGGACCCTGGGGAGGCAAACTGGTGGGACCCCTGACTCCTGAACAGGCCCTCAGACAGTACCGCTCTCAACTCACTATCCTGGAACAGACTGAGATACACTCCTACCCAGAGGTACACACTCACACACACACACACACACACACACACACACACAGACACACATTCACACCAGAGCTCTACAGTGTGACCATTGTACTCTGAAAGTATTCAGACCCCTTCCCTTTTCCCACATTTTGTTACATTACAGGCTTATTCTAAACTGGATTAAATAAAATCTATATACAATACCCGTTAATGACAAAGCGAAAACAGGTTTTTAAAATTTTTTGCAAATTTATAAAATGTAAAATGTATTTAAATGAGTATTCAGAGCCTTTGCTATGAGACTCGAAGTTGAGCTTGGGCATTCTTAAATGGAAGACGTTTGGAACCATCAAGACTCTTCCTAGAGCTGGCCGCCTGGCAAAACTGAGAAATAGGCAGAAAAGGGACTCGGTCAGGAAGGTGACCAAGAACTTGATGGTCACTCTGATAGAGTTCCAGAGTTCCTCTGTAGAGATGGGAGAACCTTCCAGAAGGACAACCATTTCTGGAGCACTCCACCAATCAGGCATTTATGGTAGAGTGGCCAGGTGGAAGCCACTCCTCAGTAAAAGGCACATGACAGCCCATTGAGTTTGCAAAAAGGCACCCTCGAAGCAGCGTTACCCATGCAGAGCAAGGGGAACAACCACTCCAAGTCTCAGAGCGAGTGACGTTTGAAACGCTATTAGCGCGCACCCCGCTAACTAGCTAGCCATTTCACATCGGTTACACCAGCCTCATCTCAGGAGTTGATAGGCTTGAAGTCATAAACAGAAGAGCTGCTGGCAAAACTCACAAAAGTGCTGTTTGAATGAATGCTTACGAGCCTGCTGCTGCTGCCCAGTCAGATACTTAGATACTTGTATGCTTATATGCTCAGTCAGATTATATGCAACGCAGGCCACGCTAGATAAACTAGTAATATTATCAACCATGTGTAGTTAACTAGTGCTTATGATTGTTTTTTATAAGATAAGTTTAATGCTAGCTAGCAACTTACCTTGGCTTACTGCATTCGCATAACAGGCAGTCTCCTCGTGGAGTGCAACGAGAGGCAGGTGGTTATAGCGTTGGACTAGTTAACTGTAAGGTTGCAATATTGGATCCTCCGAGCTGACAAGGTGAAAATCTGTCGTTCTGCCCCTGAACAAGGCAGTTAACCCACTGGTCCTAGGCCGTATTTGAAAATGACAATGTGTTCTTAACTGACTTGCCTAAGATTTCCCTTCACTGGAACTAAGGGGCCTAGCCCAAACCATGAAAAATGCCTCCTCCACCAAACTTTACAGTTCAAAACAATTTTGGGGGGGGGGGTCACATACACGTTTAGTAGATGTTATTACGGGTGTAGTGAAATACTTTGATTTCTAGCTCCAACAGTTCAGTAATATCTAGCCATTTCACAACAATACACACATCTAAAGTAAAGGAATTAAGAATATAATATTTGGATGAGCGACGTCAGTGTGGCATAAACTAAGATACTGTAGAATAGAATACAGTATATACATATGAGATGAGTAATGCATAGACTAAGATACTGTAGAATAGTATAGAATACAGTATATACATATGAGATGAGTAATACATAGACTAAGATACAGTAGAATAGTATACAGTATATACATATGAGATGAGTAATGCATAGACTAAGATACTGTAGAATAGTATACAGTATATACATATGAGATGAGTAATGCATAGACTAAGATACTGTAGAATAGTATAGAATACAGTATATATATATGAGATGAGTAATGCATAGACTAAGATACTGTAGAATAGTATAGAATACAGTATATATATATGAGATGAGTAATACATAGACTAAGATACTGTAGAATAGAATACAGTATATACATATGAGATGAGTAATGCATAGACTAAGATACTGTAGAATAGAATACAGTATATACATATGAGATGAGTAATGCATAGACTAAGATACTGTAGAATAGAATACAGTATATACATATGAGATGAGTAATGCATAGACTAAGATACTGTAGAATAGAATACAGTATATACATATGAGATGAGTAATGCATAGACTAAGATACTGTAGAATAGTATACAGTATATACATATGAGATGAGTAATGCATAGACTAAGATACTGTAGAATAGTATAGAATACAGTATATACATATGAGATGAGTAATGCATAGACTAAGATACTGTAGAATAGTATAGAATACAGTATATACATATGAGATGAGTAATGCATAGACTAAGATACTGTAGAATAGAATACAGTATATACATATGAGATGAGTAATGCATAGACTAAGATACTGTAGAATAGAATACAGTATATATATATGAGATGAGTAATGCATAAACTAAGATACTGTAGAATAGAATACAGTATATACATATGAGATGAGTAATGCATAGACTAAGATACTGTAGAATAGTATAGAATACAGTATATATATATGAGATGAGTAATACATAGACTAAGATACTGTAGAATAGAATACAGTATATACATATGAGATGAGTAATGCATAAACTAAGATACTGTAGAATAGTATAGAATACAGTATATACATATGAGATGAGTAATGCATAGACTAAGATACTGTAGAATAGTATACAGTATATACATATGAGATGAGTAATGCATAAACTAAGATACTGTAGAATAGAATACAGTATATACATATGAGATGAGTAATGTATAGACTAAGATACTGTAGAATAGTATACAGTATATACATATGAGATGAGTAATGCATAAACTAAGATACAGTAGAATAGTATAGAATACAGTATATACATATGAGATGAGTAATGCATAAACTAAGATACAGTAGAATAGTATAGAATACAGTATATACATATGAGATGAGTAATACATAGACTAAGATACTGTAGAATAGTATAGTATAGAATACAGTATATACATATGAGATGAGTAATGCATAAACTAAGATACTGTAGAATAGTATAGAATACAGTATATACATATGAGATGAGTAATGCATAGACTAAGATACAGTAGAATAGAATACAGTATATACATATGAGATGAGTAATACATAGACTAAGATACAGTAGAATAGAATACAGTATATACATATGAGATGAGTAATGCATAGACTAAGATACAGTAGAATAGAATACAGTATATACATATGAGATGAGTAATGCATAGACTAAGATACAGTAGAATAGAATACAGTATATACATATGAGATGAGTAATGCATAGACTAAGATACAGTAGAATAGAATACAGTATATATGAGATGTGTAATGCATAAACTAAGATACAGTAGAATAGTATAGAATACAGTATATACATATGAGATGTGTAATGCATAGACTAAGATACAGTAGAATAGAATACAGTATATACATATGAGATGAGTAATGCATAGACTAAGATACTGTAGAATAGTATACAGTATATACATATGAGATGAGTAATGCATAGACTAAGATACAGTAGAATAGAATACAGTATATACATATGAGATGAGTAATGCATAGACTAAGATACAGTAGAATAGAATACAGTATATACATATGAGATGAGTAATACATAGACTAAGATACTGTAGAATAGTATACAGTATATACATATGAGATGAGTAATGCATAGACTAAGATACTGTAGAATAGAATACAGTATATACAAATGAGATGAGTAATGCATAGACTAAGATACTGTAGAATAGTATACAGTATATACATATGAGATGAGTAATGCATAGACTAAGATACAGTAGAATAGAATACAGTATATACATATGAGATGAGTAATACATAGACTAAGATACTGTAGAATAGTATAGAATACAGTATATATATATATGAGATGAGTAATGCATAGACTAAGATACAGTAGAATAGTATAGAATACAGTATATACATATGAGATGAGTAATACATAGACTAAGATACTGTAGAATAGTATAGAATACAGTATATATATATGAGATGAGTAATACATAGACTAAGATACTGTAGAATAGAATACAGTATATACATATGAGATGAGTAATGCATAAACTAAGATACTGTAGAATAGAATACAGTATATACATATGAGATGAGTAATGCATAGACTAAGATACTGTAGAATAGTATAGAATACAGTATATATATATGAGATGAGTAATACATAGACTAAGATACTGTAGAATAGAATACAGTATATACATATGAGATGAGTAATGCATAGACTAAGATACTGTAGAATAGGATAGAATACAGTATATACATATGAGATGAGCAATGCATAGACTAAGATACAGTAGGATAGAATACAGTATATACATATGAGATGAGTAATGCATAGACTAAGATACAGTAGAATAGAATACAGTATATACATATGAGATGAGTAATGCAAGTTATGTAAACATTATTAAATTGACGAGTGTTACATTATTAAAGTGGCCAGTGATTTCAAGTCTATTTATATTGGGCAGCAGCCACTCAATGTTAGTGGTGGCTATTTTACAGTCTGAAGGCCTTGAGATAGAAGCTCTTTTTCCATCTCTCGATCCCAGCTTTGATGCACCTGTACTGACCTCGCCTTCTGGATGATAGCGGGGTGAACAGGCAGTGGTTCGGGTGGTTGATGTCCTTGATGATCTTTTTAGCCTTCCTGTGACATCGGGTGGTGTCGGTGTCCTGGAGGGCAGGTAGTTTGCCCCCGGTGATGCATTGTGCAGACCGCACCACCCTCTGGAGAGCCTTACGATTGTGGGCAGAGAAGTTGCCGTACCAGACGGTGATACAGCCCGACAGGATGCTCTCGATTGTGCATCTGTAAACGTTTTAGGTGCCAAGCCAAATTTCTTCAGCCTCCTGAGACAAGCACACGTGCACACACACACACACACACACACACACACACACACTGAGACATAGACAAACACACACACACACTGAGACACACACACACACACACACACACACACACACACACTGAGACACAGACAAACACACACACACACTGAGACACACACACACACACACACACACACACACACTGAGACACACACACACACACACTGAGACACACACACACACACACACTGAGACACACACACACACACACACACACACACACTGAGACACACACACACTGAGACACACACACACACACACACACACACACACTGAGACACACACACACTGAGACACACACACACACTGAGACACACACACACACACACTGAGACACACACACACACACACACACACTGAGACACACACACACACACACACACACACACACTGAGACACACACACACACACACACTGAGACACACACACACACTGAGACACACACACACACACACACACAAACATGTATTTTGTTACATTAAAACAATTCTGTGATTAATTTGTTGATAATATTATGGTTCCAACAGGTGTATTTCCTGGGTCCCAACGCTAAGAAGCGTCCTGCAGTCGCTGGGGGCAACAACAATGGGGGTTTTGATGACGAGCAGGGCGGGTACATCCATGTACCCCACGATCACCTGGCCTTCAGATACGAGTTCCTCAAAGTCATCGGCAAGGGCAGCTTCGGACAGGTAACGCTTTAACCTCTGACCCCTGGACCCAGTTAATTTCCCCCTCATCTTTTCTCTTCATGTTTCCTTAACTTAATTAGTTGCACAAAACTTTTTAAGGCATATTTCCCCCTTAAATTAAGTGAAACGTTTTTATATTTTTGATTATTTAACCTTTATTTAACTAGGGAAGTCAGTTAAGATCAAATTGTTATTTACAATGACGGCCTACCAAGAGGCAAAAGGCCCATGAGGTCCCTTAACGGCTTCATTCAGTATGGATATCAATGTAAACTGCATTTGTGGAGGTGAATGTTGCTTTCATCTGCTCTGGTTACAAAAGGAAAATATCAACCAGCTAGCTACTTAGCTATTCAATGAAAAGTGCACAATCAATGCTGGGTAGTTAGCTATAGCTACTTTGTGAGCTAGCTGGCTAGTTAGCTATAGCTACTTTGTGAGCTAGCTGGCTAGTTAGCTATAGCTACTCTGTGAGCTAGGTGGCTAGTTAGCTATAGCTACTCTGTGAGCTAGCTGGCTAGTTAGCAATAGCTACCCTGTGAGCTAGCTGGCTAGTTAGCAATAGCTACCCTGTGAGCTAGCTGGCTAGTTAGCAATAGCTACTCTGTGAGCTAGGTGGCTAGTTAGCTATAGCTACTCTGTGAGCTAGCTGGCTAGTTAGCTATAGCTACCCTGTGAGCTAGCTGGCTAGTTATCTATAGCTACTCTGTGAGCTAGCTGGCTAGAGTTAGCTGGCTAGTTAGCTACTCTGTGAGCTAGCTGGCTAGTTAGCTACTCTGTGAGCTAGCTTCATGTACTAGAAAGGAATAAAAACAAGTTGAGGAAAAGCAACTACAAGAAAAGTGTTTTATCTTCTGAATCAATTTGTTTCTCCTGTCTTGAATATAGAAGTTATGTTTTGCGATCTTCCAAAATAAAGGCAATCTCTTTGGGGAGACTTTGTCAATGAACCAGGTCGTCTCCATGGTAACCAGAGACTCTTTCTGCAGTACTTGCCTTCATCAAACTACCGTAAAACCCTTAAATTGTGCCCTTACCTAGGGAAATGTTAGTAACACCCTTAAACAATTAAACAAGGGGAAATGATTCCTTAAAGCACAGGTGTCAAACTCATTCCACGGAGGGCCTAGTGTCTGTTGGTTTTTGTTTTTCCTTTCAATTAAGACCTAGACAACCAGGTGAGGAGAGTTCCTTACTGAGACCTAGACAACCAGGTGAGGTGAGTTCCTTACTGAGACCTAGACAACCAGGTGAGGGAGTTCCTTACTGAGACCTAGACAACCAGGTGAGGGGAGTTCCTTACTGAGACCTAGACAACCAGGTGAGGGGAGTTCCTTACTGAGACCTAGACAACCAGGTGAGGGGAGTTCCTTACTGAGACCTGGACAACCAGGTGAGGGGAGTTCCTTACTGAGACCTAGACAACCAGGTGAGGGGAGTTCCTTACTGAGACCTGGACAACCAGGTGAGGGAGTTCCTTACTGAGACCTGGACAACCAGGTGAGGGAGTTCCTTACTGAGACCTGGACAACCAGGTGAGGGGAGTTCCTTACTGAGACCTGGACAACCAGGTGAGGGGAGTTCCTTACTGAGACCTAGACAACCAGGTGAGGGGAGTTCCTTACTGAGACCTAGACAACCAGGTGAGGTGAGTTCCTTACTGAGACCTAGACAACCAGGTGAGGTGAGTTCCTTACTGAGACCTAGACAACCAGGTGAGGTGAGTTCCTTACTGAGACCTAGACAACCAGGTGAGGGGAGTTCCTTACTGAGACCTAGACAACCAGGTGAGGGGAGTTCTTTACTGAGACCTGGACAACCAGGTGAGGGGAGTTCCTTACTGAGACCTAGACAACCAGGTGAGGGGAGTTCCTTACTGAGACCTAGACAACCAGGTGAGGGAGTTCCTTACTGAGACCTAGACAACCAGGTGAGGTGAGTTCCTTACTGAGACCTAGACAACCAGGTGAGGTGAGTTCCTTACTGAGACCTAGACAACCAGGTGAGGTGAGTTCCTTACTGAGACCTAGACAACCAGGTGAGGGGAGTTCCTTACTGAGACCTAGACAACCAGGTGAGGGGAGTTCCTTACTGAGACCTAGACAACCAGGTGAGGGGAGTTCCTTACTGAGACCTAGACAACCAGGTGAGGGGAGTTCCTTACTGAGACCTGGACAACCAGGTGAGGGGAGTTCCTTACTGAGACCTAGACAACCAGGTGAGGGGAGTTCCTTACTGAGACCTGGACAACCAGGTGAGGGGAGTTCCTTACTGAGACCTGGACAACCAGGTGAGGGGAGTTCCTTACTGAGACCTGGACAACCAGGTGAGGGGAGTTCCTTACTGAGACCTGGACAACCAGGTGAGGGGAGTTCCTTACTGAGACCTAGACAACCAGGTGAGGGAGTTCCTTACTGAGACCTAGACAACCAGGTGAGGTGAGTTCCTTACTGAGACCTAGACAACCAGGTGAGGTGAGTTCCTTACTGAGACCTAGACAACCAGGTGAGGTGAGTTCCTTACTGAGACCTAGACAACCAGGTGAGGGGAGTTCCTTACTGAGACCTAGACAACCAGGTGAGGGGAGTTCTTTACTGAGACCTGGACAACCAGGTGAGGGGAGTTCCTTACTGAGACCTAGACAACCAGGTGAGGGGAGTTCCTTACTGAGACCTAGACAACCAGGTGAGGGGAGTTCCTTACTGAGACCTAGACAACCAGGTGAGGTGAGTTCCTTACTGAGACCTAGACAACCAGGTGAGGTGAGTTCCTTACTGAGACCTAGACAACCAGGTGAGGTGAGTTCCTTACTGAGACCTAGACAACCAGGTGAGGGGAGTTCCTTACTGAGACCTAGACAACCAGGTGAGGGGAGTTCCTTACTGAGACCTAGACAACCAGGTGAGGGGAGTTCCTTACTGAGACCTAGACAACCAGGTGAGGGGAGTTCCTTACTGAGACAACCAGGTGAGGGGAGTTCCTTACTGAGACCTAGACAACCAGGTGAGGGGAGTTCCTTACTGAGACCTAGACAACCAGGTGAGGGGAGTTCCTTACTGAGACCTAGACAACCAGGTGAGGGGAGATCCTTACTGAGACCTAGACAACCAGGTGAGGTGAGTTCCTTACTGAGACGTAGACAACCAGGTGAGGGGAGTTCCTTACTGAGACCTAGACAACCAGGTGAGGGGAGTTCCTTACTGAGACCTAGACAACCAGGTGAGGGGAGTTCCTTACTGAGACCTAGACAACCAGGTGAGGGGAGTTCCTTACTGAGACCTAGACAACCAGGTGAGGGGAGTTCCTTACTGAGACCTAGACAACCAGGTGAGGGGAGTTCCTTACTGAGACCTCGACAACCAGGTGAGGGGAGTTCCTTACTGAGACCTAGACAACCAGGTGAGGGGAGTTCCTTACTGAGACCTAGACAACCAGGTGAGGTGAGTTCCTTACTGAGACCTCGACAACCAGGTGAGGTGAGTTCCTTACTGAGACCTCGACAACCAGGTGAGGTGAGTTCCTTACTGAGACCTGGACAACCAGGTGAGGGGAGTTCCTTACTGAGACCTGGACAACCAGGTGAGGGGAGTTCCTTACTGAGACCTGGACAACCAGGTGAGGGGAGTTCCTTACTGAGACCTAGACAACCAGGTGAGGGGAGTTCCTTACTGAGACCTAGACAACCAGGTGAGGGGAGTTCCTTACTGAGACCTAGACAACCAGGTGAGGGGAGTTCCTTACTGAGACCTAGACAACCAGGTGAGGGAGTTCCTTACTGAGACCTAGACAACCAGGTGAGGGGAGTTCCTTACTGAGACAACCAGGTGAGGGAGTTCCTTACTGAGACCTAGACAACCAGGTGAGGGGAGTTCCTTACTGAGACAACCAGGTGAGGGGAGTTCCTTACTGAGACAACCAGGTGAGGGGAGTTCCTTACTGAGACAACCAGGTGAGGGGAGTTCCTTACTGAGACAACCAGGTGAGGGGAGTTCCTTACTAAGACCTAGACAACCAGGTGAGGGGAGTTCCTTACTGAGACCTCGACAACCAGGTGAGGGGAGTTCCTTACTGAGACCTCGACAACCAGGTGAGGGGAGTTCCTTACTGAGACCTAGACAACCAGGTGAGGGGAGTTCCTTACTGAGACCTAGACAACCAGGTGAGGGGAGTTCCTTACTGAGACCTAGACAACCAGGTGAGGGGAGTTCCTTACTGAGACCTAGACAACCAGGTGAGGTGAGTTCCTTACTGAGACCTAGACAACCAGGTGAGGGGAGTTCCTTACTGAGACCTAGACAACCAGGTGAGGGGAGTTCCTTACTGAGACAACCAGGTGAGGGGAGATCCTTACTGAGACCTAGACAACCAGGTGAGGGGAGTTCCTTACTGAGACCTCGACAACCAGGTGAGGGGAGTTCCTTACTGAGACCTAGACAACCAGGTGAGGGGAGTTCCTTACTGAGACCTAGACAACCAGGTGAGGGGAGTTCCTTACTGAGACCTAGACAACCAGGTGAGGGGAGTTCCTTACTGAGACAACCAGGTGAGGGGAGTTCCTTACTGAGACCTAGACAACCAGGTGAGGGGAGTTCCTTACTGAGACCTAGACAACCAGGTGAGGGGAGTTCCTTACTGAGACCTAGACAACCAGGTGAGGGGAGTTCCTTACTGAGACCTCGACAACCAGGTGAGGGGAGTTCCTTACTGAGACCTCGACAACCAGGTGAGGGGAGTTCCTTACTGAGACCTAGACAACCAGGTGAGGGGAGTTCCTTACTGAGACCTAGACAACCAGGTGAGGTGAGTTCCTTACTGAGACCTCGACAACCAGGTGAGGTGAGTTCCTTACTGAGACCTCGACAACCAGGTGAGGTGAGTTCCTTACTGAGACCTGGACAACCAGGTGAGGGGAGTTCCTTACTGAGACCTGGACAACCAGGTGAGGGGAGTTCCTTACTGAGACCTGGACAACCAGGTGAGGGGAGTTCCTTACTGAGACCTAGACAACCAGGTGAGGGGAGTTCCTTACTGAGACCTAGACAACCAGGTGAGGGGAGTTCCTTACTGAGACCTAGACAACCAGGTGAGGCGAGTTCCTTACTGAGACAACCAGGTGAGGGGAGTTCCTTACTGAGACAACCAGGTGAGGGGAGTTCCTTACTGAGACAACCAGGTGAGGGGAGTTCCTTACTAAGACCTAGACAACCAGGTGAGGGGAGTTCCTTACTGAGACAACCAGGTGAGGGGAGTTCCTTACTGAGACAACCAGGTGAGGGGAGTTCCTTACTGAGACAACCAGGTGAGGGGAGTTCCTTACTAAGACCTAGACAACCAGGTGAGGGGAGTTCCTTACTGAGACCTCGACAACCAGGTGAGGGGAGTTCCTTACTGAGACCTAGACAACCAGGTGAGGGGAGTTCCTTACTGAGACCTAGACAACCAGGTGAGGGGAGTTCCTTACTGAGACCTAGACAACCAGGTGAGGGGAGTTCCTTACTGAGACCTCGACAACCAGGTGAGGGGAGTTCCTTACTGAGACCTCGACAACCAGGTGAGGGGAGTTCCTTACTGAGACCTAGACAACCAGGTGAGGGGAGTTCCTTACTGAGACCTCGACAACCAGGTGAGGGGAGTTCCTTACTGAGACCTAGACAACCAGGTGAGGGGAGTTCCTTACTGAGACCTGGACAACCAGGTGAGGGAGTTCCTTACTGAGACCTAGACAACCAGGTGAGGGAGTTCCTTACTGAGACCTAGACAACCAGGTGAGGGGAGTTCCTTACTGAGACCTCGACAACCAGGTGAGGGGAGTTCCTTACTGAGACCTAGACAACCAGGTGAGGGGAGTTCCTTACTGAGACCTAGACAACCAGGTGAGGTGAGTTCCTTACTGAGACCTCGACAACCAGGTGAGGTGAGTTCCTTACTGAGACCTCGACAACCAGGTGAGGTGAGTTCCTTACTGAGACCTGGACAACCAGGTGAGGGGAGTTCCTTACTGAGACCTGGACAACCAGGTGAGGGGAGTTCCTTACTGAGACCTGGACAACCAGGTGAGGGGAGTTCCTTACTGAGACCTAGACAACCAGGTGAGGGGAGTTCCTTACTGAGACCTAGACAACCAGGTGAGGGGAGTTCCTTACTGAGACCTAGACAACCAGGTGAGGGGAGTTCCTTACTGAGACAACCAGGTGAGGGGAGTTCCTTACTGAGACCTAGACAACCAGGTGAGGGGAGTTCCTTACTGAGACAACCAGGTGAGGGGAGTTCCTTACTGAGACAACCAGGTGAGGGGAGTTCCTTACTGAGACAACCAGGTGAGGGGAGTTCCTTACTGAGACAACCAGGTGAGGGGAGTTCCTTACTAAGACCTAGACAACCAGGTGAGGGGAGTTCCTTACTGAGACCTCGACAACCAGGTGAGGGGAGTTCCTTACTGAGACCTAGACAACCAGGTGAGGGGAGTTCCTTACTGAGACCTAGACAACCAGGTGAGGGGAGTTCCTTACTGAGACCTAGACAACCAGGTGAGGGGAGTTCCTTACTGAGACCTCGACAACCAGGTGAGGGGAGTTCCTTACTGAGACCTCGACAACCAGGTGAGGGGAGTTCCTTACTAATCAGTGATCTCCTTGGTATCAAACTACAAGTGAAACACTTAAGAGGTTTTATGCAACCTGACCCTTAACCATTGAACCCTAACCCTAGTCCTCTCAAGGTGCTACAACAGCCTATTGTTTGGTTTTTGATTGATTACCTGATAGATGTATTGATGGGATAACTGACGTATTGACAAATATATATATATATATATATTGATCTGATGACCAGGTGGCGAA
This sequence comes from Oncorhynchus nerka, assembly GCF_034236695.1. Lineage (NCBI taxonomy): Eukaryota > Metazoa > Chordata > Actinopteri > Salmoniformes > Salmonidae > Oncorhynchus > Oncorhynchus nerka. The sequence continues at coordinate 99,322,311 of NC_088397.1, forward strand.
GGTGTACGACCACAAGCTGCAGCAGCACCTGGCTCTGAAGATGGTCCGTAACGAGAAGCGTTTCCACCGCCAAGCCCAGGAGGAGATACGTATCCTCGAGCATCTCCGTAAGCAGGACCGCTCCGGAACCATGAACGCCGTCCACATGCTAGAACACTTCACCTTCAGAAACCACATCTGCATGACCTTTGAACTGCTCAGCATGAACCTGTATGAGCTGATCAAGAGGAATAAGTTCCAGGGCTTCAGTCTGCCGCTGGTCAGGAAGTTCGCCCACAGCATCCTGCAGTGTCTGGAGGCGTTGAACCGACACCGGATCATTCACTGTGACCTGAAGCCGGAGAACATACTGCTGAAACAGCAGGGACGGAGTGGAATCAAGGTGAGGATGGAACGACTATACACACACACTACACACACACTATACACACTACACTACACACACACTATACACACTACACTACACACACACTATACACACTACACTACACACTACACACACACAATATACTGCTGAAACAGCAGGGACGGAGTGGAATCAAGGTGAGGATGGAACTACACACACACTACACACACTACACTACACACACTACACTACACACACTACACACAGAGAATATACTGCTGAAACAGCAGGGACGGAGTGGAATCAAGGTGAGGATGGAACGACTACACACACACACTACACACTACACACACACTATACACACTACACTATACTGCTGAAACAGCACGGACTATACACACTACACACTACACACACACTACACACTACAGAGATATACTGCTGAAACAGCAGGGACGGAGTGGAATCAAGGTGAGGATGGAACGACTACACACACACACTACACACTACACACACACTATACACACTACACTATACACACACTATACACACACTATACACACACTACACACACACTACACACACATTTATATTTAAGTCATTTAGCAGACGCTCTTATCCAGAGCGACTTACAACACACTATACACACTACACTACACACACACTATACACACTACACTACACACACTACACACAGAGAATATACTGCTGAAACAGCAGGGACGGAGTGGAATCAAGGTGAGGATGGAACGACTACACACACTACACTACACTACACACACACTACACACTACACACACACTATACACACTACACTACACACACACACTACACACTATACACACACTACACACACACTATACACACACACACTACACACACACTATACACACTACACTACACACAGACACACACACACTACACACACTACACACACACACTACACTACACACAGACACACACACACTACACACACTATACACTACACACACACACAGAGAATATACTGCTGAAACAGCAGGGACGGAGTGGAATCAAGGTGAGGATGGAACGACTATACACACTACACACACTACACACACACTATACACACACACTACACACACACACTACACACACACACACACTATACACACACACACACACACACACACACACACACACACACACACACTCTACACACACACACACACACACACACTACACACTATACACACACTACACACTTGCTCCTTGCCTTGCTATTTCTGTGTCTGACTCGGTCTCTCTGTCCAGGTGATAGACTTTGGTTCGTCATGTTTCCATCACCAGCGTGTCTACACGTACATCCAGTCCCGCTTCTACCGTGCCCCTGAGGTCATCCTGGGGTCACGCTACGGTCTCCCCATTGACATGTGGTCATTTGGCTGTATCCTGGCTGAGCTGCTGACAGGGTATCCCATGTTCCCAGGCGAGGACGAGGGGGACCAGCTGGCCTGTGTCATGGAGCTACTGGGCATGCCCCCTACCAAGCTGCTGGAGCAAGCCAAGAGGGCTAAGAACTTCATCTCCTCCAAGGGCCACCCGCGCTACTGCGGGGCGAACACCTTACCCAGTGGGGCCACGGTGTTCACGGGCTCCCGCTCGCGCAGGGGGAAGCTCCGGGGTCCCCCTGCCAGTAAAGAGTGGAGCGCGGCCCTGAAGGGATGTGGAGATATCACCTTTACAGACTTTATTAAGAGGTGTCTAGACTGGGACCCTTCCAGCAGACTGACCCCTAGTCAGGCCCTCAGACACCCCTGGCTCTACCGACGCCTGCCTAAGCCCCTGGCCCCCGCCGCTGGGGAGAAGAAAGGAGCGACAGAACACCACTCTACCTCCTTCCCATCCATCCTGCCGGCTAAAGGAGGGAGCGGCACAGCGGCAAATCACAAACAGAGAGCCAACATGATGGGAGACTCAGCAGGGTCCATACCCCTCCGCACCGTGCTGCCCAAACTGGTCTCATAGACAGATGGAGAGAGGGACAGAACCAGAAGGTTTTTAAATTAGTTGGGTGGTTGTTCTTTTCTCTTTTGGTTTTCTGTGTTTTTAATTATTTTGGAACGTGTGGACACTCCAGGTGTTGATTTAGAATTGTATCTGATGAACGGCCGTTGGACAGACTATATATAAAGGTGTATACAGCAGATTAACTGACTCAGTGATTACTACATACACACCTTAGAGCAGCTCTGGCCCTGTTGCTCTCCTACCTCATCATTCATTACAGGTCTAGACCAGTCCCTGATGAGGGGAATCACCCACCTGGTGTCCCAGGTCTAGACCCTGATGAGGGGAATCACCCACCTGGTGTCCCAGGTCTAGACCCTGATGAGGGGAATCACCCACCTGGTGTCCCAGGTCTAGACCCTGATGAGGGGAATCACCCACCTGGTGTCCCAGGTCTAGACCCTGATGAGGGGAATCACCCACCTGGTGTCCCAGGTCTAAATCAGTCCCTGATTAGAGGGGAATCACCCACCTGGTGTCCCAGGTCTAAATCAGTCCCTGATTAGAGGGGAATCACCCACCTGGTGTCCCAGGTCTAGACCAGTCCCTGATTAGAGGGGAATCACCCACCTGGTGTCCCAGGTCTAAACCAGTCCCTGATTAGAGGGGAATCACCCACCTGGTGTCCCAGGTCTCGACCCTGATGAAGGGAATCGCCCACCTGGTGTCCCAGGTCTAAACCTGTCCCTGATGAGGGGAATCACCCACCTGGTGTCCCAGGTCTAGACCTGTCCCTGATGAGGGGAATCACCCACCTGGTGTCCCAGGTCTAGACCCTGATGAGGGGAATCACCCACCTGGTGTCCCAGGTCTAGACCCTGATGAGGGGAATCACCCACCTGGTGTCCCAGGTCTAGACCCTGATGAGGGGAATCACCCACCTGGTGTCCCAGGTCTAAATCAGTCCCTGATTAGAGGGGAATCACCCACCTGGTGTCCCAGGTCTAAATCAGTCCCTGATTAGAGGGGAATCACCCACCTGGTGTCCCAGGTCTAGACCAGTCCCTGATTAGAGGGGAATCACCCACCTGGTGTCCCAGGTCTAAACCAGTCCCTGATTAGAGGGTAATCACCCACCTGGTGTCCCAGGTCTAAACCAGTCCCTGATTAGAGGGGAATCACCCACCTGGTGTCCCAGGTCTAAACCAGTCCCTGATTAGAGGGGAATCACCCACCTGGTGTCCCAGGTCTAAATTAGGCCCTGATTAGAGGGGAATCACCCACCTGGTGTCCCAGGTCTAGACCCTGATGAGAGGAGAATCACCCACCTGGTGTCCCAGGTCTAAACCAGTCCCTGATTAGAGGGGAATCACCCACCTGGTGTCCCAGGTCTAGACCCTGATTAGAGGGGAATCTCCCACCTGGTGTCCCAGGTCTAGACCCTGATGAGAGGAGAACAGTGGCGCTGGCTTGGAGCTCCAGGGTCCTAGAGGTCATAGCTGTTCTACATGTTATTCTATGGGTTTAGTCAGCCAGGATCAGCTGTTTTCATCTCCCAGTGTGTTTTGCTGTACAGCAGGTTTCTCAAACTCGGTCCCGGGGCCCCTCTTGGGTACGCATTGGTTGTGGTCCTAGCACGACACAGCTGACTCAAATAATCAAAGCTTGACGATGAGTTGGTTATTTGAATCGGCTATGTTGTGCTAGGACAACAACTAAAACATGTGTACACACACACACACACACACGGTGTAGTGTATATATATATATATATAAGGGCTAAAGGAGATCTGTTGGATCATGTAGCAACAACCAGCTTATAAAAATCATTGAATCATGTTGATGAGACAGGAACCTCTCTGCACCTACATGTTGATGAGACAGGTCCTTCTGAAGAGACAGGAACCTCTCTGCACCTACATGTTGATGAGACAGGTCCTTCTGAAGAGACAGGAACCTCTCTGCACCTACATGTTGATGAGACAGGTCCTTCTGAAGAGACAGGAACCTCTCTGCACCTACATGTTGATGAGACAGGAACCTCTCTGCACCTACATGTTGATGAGACAGGTCCTTCTGAGGAGACAGGAACCTCTCTGCTCCTACATGTTGATGAGACAGGTCCTTCTGAAGAGACAGGAACCTCTCTGCTCCTACATGTTGATGAGACAGGTCCTTCTGAAGAGACCTTCTGACCTACATGTTGAGAGACAGGAACCTCTCTGCACCTACATGTTGATGAGACAGGTCCTTCTGAGGAGACAGGAACCTGCTCTCTGCTCCTACATGTTGATGAGACAGGTCCTTCTGAGGAGACAGGAACCTCTCTGCTCCTACATGTTGATGAGACAGGTCCTTCTGAGAGACAGGCTCCTAACATGTTCAGGTCCTTCTGAGGAGACAGGAACCTCTCTGCATGTTGATGAGACAGGTCCTTCTGAGAGACAGGAACCTCTCTGCTCCTACATGTTGAGACAGGTCCTTCTGAGAGACAGGAACCTCTCTGCAGGTCCTACATGGAGACAGGAACCTCTCTGCACCTACATGTTGATGAGACAGGTCCTTCTGAAGAGACAGGAACCTCTCTGCACCTACATGTTGATGAGACAGGTCCTTCTGAAGAGACAGGAACCTCTCTGCTTACATGTTGATGAGACAGGAACAGGAACTCTCTGCTCCTACATGTTGATGAGACAGGTCCTTCTGAAGAGACAGGAACCTCTCTGCTCCTACATGTTGATGAGACAGGAACCTCCTGCTCTGAATGATGAGACAGGAACCTCTCTGCACCTACATGTTGATGAGACAGGAACCTCTGCTTTACATGTTGATGAGACAGGAACTCCTGCACCTACATGTTGATGAGACAGGAACCTCTCTGCACCTACATGTTGATGAGACAGGAACCTCTGCACCTACATGTTGAAGAGACAGGAACCTCTCTGCACCTACATGTTGATGAGACAGGAACCTCCTTCATGAATGAGACAGGAACCTCTCTGCTCCTACATGTTGATGAGACAGGTCCTTCTGAAGAGACAGGAACCTCTCTGAAGACAGGAACTCTCTGCTGAGACAGGTCCTACATGTTGATGAGACAGGAACCTCTCTGCACCTACATGTTGATGAGACAGGAACCTCTCTGCACCTACATGTTGATGAGACAGGAACCTTCTGCTCCTACATGTTGTTGAGACAGGAACCTCTCTGCTCCTACATGTTGAAGAGACAGGAACCTCTCTGCACCTACATGTTGATGAGACAGGAAGAGACAGGAACCTCTCTGCTCCTACATGTTGATGAGACAGGTCCTTCTGAGGAGACAGGAACCTCTCTGCTCCTACATGTTGATGAGACAGGTCCTTCTGAGGAGACAGGAACCTCTCTGCTCCTACATGTTGATGAGACAGGTCCTTCTGAGGAGACAGGAACCTCTCTGCTCCTACATGTTGATGAGACAGGTCCTTCTGAAGAGAGAACACCTACATGTTGAAGACAGGAACCTCTCTGCACCTACATGTTGATGAGACAGGTCCTTCTGAAGAGACAGGAACCTCTCTGCTCCTACATGTTGATGAGACAGGTCCTTCTGAAGAGACAGGAACCTCTCTGCTCCTACATGTTGATGAGACAGGTCCTTCTGAAGAGACAGGAACCTCTCTGCTCCTACATGTTGATGAGACAGGTCCTTCTGAAGAGACAGGAACCTCTCTGCTCCTACATGTTGATGAGACAGGAACCTCTCTGCACCTACATGTTGATGAGACAGGAACCTCTCTGCACCTACATGTTGATGAGACTGGTCCTTCTGAAGAGACAGGAACCTCTCTGCTCCTACATGTTGATGAGACAGGAACCTCTCTGCACCTACATGTTGATGAGACAGGAACCTCTCTGCACCTACATGTTGTTGAGACAGGAACCTCTCTGCACCTACATGTTGAAGAGACAGGAACCTCTCTGCACCTACATGTTGATGAGACAGGAACCTCTCTGCTCCTACATGTTGATGAGACAGGAACCTCTCTGCTCCTACATGTTGATGAGACAGGTCCTTCTGAAGAGACAGGAACCTCTCTGCTCCTACATGTTGATGAGACAGGTCCTTCTGAAGAGACAGGAACCTCTCTGCTCCTACATGTTGATGAGACAGGAACCTCTCTGCACCTACATGTTGATGAGACAGGAACCTCTCTGCACCTACATGTTGTTGAGACAGGAACCTCTCTGCTCCTACATGTTGTTGAGACAGGAACCTCTCTGCACCTACATGTTGAAGAGACAGGAACCTCTCTGCACCTACATGTTGATGAGACAGGAACCTCTCTGCTCCTACATGTTGATGAGACAGGAACCTCTCTGCACCTACATGTTGTTGAGACAGGTCCTTCTGAAGAGACAGGAACCTCTCTGCACCTACATGTTGTTGAGACAGGTCCTTCTGAAGAGACAGGAACCTCTCTGCTCCTACATGTTGATGAGACAGGTCCTTCTGAGGAGACAGGAACCTCTCTGCTCCTACATGTTGAAGAGACAGGAACCTCTCTGCTCCTACATGTTGATGAGACAGGAACCTCTCTGCTCCTACATATTGATGAGACAGGTCCTTCTGAGGAGACAGGAACCTCTCTGCACCTACATGTTGATGAGACAGGTCCTTCTGAAGAGACAGGAACCTCTCTGCTCCTACATGTTGATGAGACAGGTCCTTCTGAAGAGACAGGAACCTCTCTGCACCTACATGTTGATGAGACAGGAACCTCTCTGCACCTACATGTTGATGAGACAGGAACCTCTCTGCTCCTACATGTTGATGAGACAGGTCCTTCTGAAGAGACAGGAACCTCTCTGCACCTACATGTTGATGAGACAGGTCCTTCTGAAGAGACAGGAACCTCTCTGCACCTACATGTTGTTGAGACAGGTCCTTCTGAAGAGACAGGAACCTCTCTGCTCCTACATGTTGATGAGACAGGTCCTTCTGAAGAGACAGGAACCTCTCTGCACCTACATGTTGTTGAGACAGGTCCTTCTGAAGAGACAGGAACCTCTCTGCTCCTACACTGCTGCACAGAAACATATCTTTCATCACAGACCACCTCGTTAGATCACTGAGCTGAGCCAGAGACTGGGCTATCTCTCTGCTAAATCACAATGTTTATTAAATCAGGGTTGTTTATTTCTCGTTATCGCTCCCTGTTGGTATGTGGTGGGGGGAGGAGAGGGAGAGTGCGGCTCTTTAACACTAATGTGGGTAATATCTCTGTCGTTTACAGTAGCCTGGGGAGGGAGGGATGGATGTTACACTGAAAGGCGAGAGGAAAGAAGTAGCACATGCCACACCTCCCTGTCACTCAGTGGTCGCTATGGAGCCTGCCGTGGTTGCCATGGTGTTGTCGGGGAGGGGCAGTAGGAGAGGTTAAAGGAGACAGAAGAGTGACATCATACTCTCTGTCAGCTGCGGGGGGCTTTATCATTGACGTGAAGCGTCCAGAACGTTGCAGATAGAAATAGATTAACTACAGCTGGAACGACTCCCTGTTCTACATAACAGACCTGACTGTGTTTGTTCTACACAATACATTTCTACATCCTGAGATGGTGGAGGCTGATTTAAAAGACGTTCTCGCTCTCAAGGGGCTTTATTGGCACGGGAAACATGTTTACAAGTGGGAAATATTCAACAAAAGTGAGAAGGCAAAAACATCAACAACAAAACGATTTTAGAATTTAACAGTAAACATTTGCACTCAAAAACGTTTTTTACAAAAAAAATATCAACATTTCAAATAGTCTGTGTTTTGATTTTTTTCTTTTCAAATTCTTTATGTTTCTGTGTGAAATATGTATCTGTAATGTGGTTATACATTTAGCATGAGGTCAGGAAGTGCAGCTCAGTCTCTCACTCTCAGGGCTCTGGCAGACCAAGATCACGGACACAGCTGATACTCCTAGACACACACATTGTGTTAATGGTGCTGTCACTACACACACACACACACACACACACACACACACACACACACACACACACACACACACACACACACACAGACGACATGTATGCATCAGGTGCATGTTGTATGGACCAGGCCACAGAGGTTATAGTTCAGGGTTCAACCTCCTTCACTCAACGACAGGGTTTGTTTTTATTTTGACTTATTCCTTCCTTTTTTTCTTTATTTTTTTTTTTTATAGAAATGATTTTTTTTTTTATAGCTTTTTTTTTTGTTACTCAAGACGAGAGGGTTTTTAAAAGCATAAATGAAGGTTGACGATGTGTTTATAGCGGTAACGGTGGTGATGTGCGTTGTAGGCTGTTTGATGGAATCACATGAAACTGTTTCAACACTGAGATGAAGACCTACTGTTAAGCGTTGAGCTGTAATAAAATATTAACCGAAACGGTCATGTTCCTCACATTTCTGTCCTGTTGTGTCGGTGTTACACTGCTACACACCACATTCCCTCTCCCCAGCAGTGTGGGGTGTGGTATGGTATGGGTGGGTTGGGTGGGTGGGCAACTGACCCTCACAGACCCTCCTTATAACGCAGCTGCTCTGCCCATGTAGGCACGTACTCAGCTGTGTGCACCATGAGATCCTGCTGAGTCTCTATATGGTCAGCAGGATAAAACTTATTACAGAGTTCAGAGCACGGACATGTCTTAACTGCCGAGCCCCTTGTAGGGTGTTAGTCTTAACTGCCGAGCCCCTTGTAGGACGTTAGTCTTAACTGCCGAGCCCCTTGTAGAACATTAGTCTTAACTGCCGAGCCCCTTGTAGGACGTTAGTCTTAACTACCGAGCCCCTTGTAGAACGTTAGTCTTAACTACCGAGCCCCTTGTAGAACGTTAGTCTTAACTACCGAGCCCCTTGTAGGGTGTTAGTCTTAACTGCCGAGCCCCTTGTAGAACGTTAGTCTTAACTACCAAGCCCCTTGTAGGACGTTAGTCTTAACTACCGAGCCCCTTGTAGGACGTTAGTCTTAACTACCGAGCCCCTTGTAGAACGTTAGTCTTAACTGCCGAGCCCCTTGTAGAACGTTAGTCTTAACTACCGAGCCCCTTGTAGGACGTTAGTCTTAACTGCCGAGCCCCTTGTAGGACGTTAGTCTTAACTGCCGAGCCCCTTGTAGGACGTTAGTCTTAACTACCGAGCCCCTTGTAGGACGTTAGTCTTAACTGCCGAGCCCCTTGGAGAACGTTAGTCTTAACTGCCGAGCCCCTTGTAGGACGTTAGTCATAACTGCCGAGCCCCTTGTAGGACGTTAGTCTTAACTGCCGAGCCCCTTGGAGAACGTTAGTCTTAACTGCCAAGCCCCTTGTAGGACGTTAGTCTTAACTACCGAGCCCCTTGTAGGACGTTAGTCTTAATTAACTACCGAGCCCCTTGTAGGACGTTAGTCTTAACTGCCGAGCCCCTTGTAGGACGTTAGTCTTAACTACCGAGCCCCTTGTAGGACGTTAGTCTTAACTACCGAGCCCCTTGTAGGACGTTAGTCTTAACTACCGAGCCCCTTGTAGGACGTTAGTTAGTCTTAACTACCGAGCCCCTTGTAGAACGTTAGTCTTAACTACCGAGCCCCTTGTAGAACGTTAGTCTTAATGAACTACCGAGCCCCTTGTAGAACGTTAGTCTTAACTACCGAGCCCCTTGTAGAACGTTAGTCTTAACTGCCGAGCCCCTTGTAGAACGTTAGTCTTCACTGCCGAGCCCCTTGTAGAACGTTAGTCTTAATGAACTACCGAGCCCCTTGTAGAACGTTAGTTAGTCTTAACTACCGAGCCCCTTGTAGGACGTTAGTTAGTCTTAACTACCGAGCGCTTTGTAGAACATTAGTTAGTCTTAACTACCTAGCCCCTTGTAGAACGTTAGTTGGTCTTCACTACCAAGCGCCTTGTAGATGTTCAGAGGTAGGGCTGTTATGATGACTGTATTACTGCAACACCAGCGGTCACGAGTCATGAAGGCAGTCAAATTCCACGTGACTATTCAGTCACAGTAATTATGCTTCTCCAAGCTCTGATGCTGCTTATGGTCATTAGTAGCCTACCAAACTTGTTAACTGCCTGGTACTCAGCACTCTATTGTCCCTCTAATCACTCTGACATCAATGCAAATGTATCGAAAATCTAATCAAACACTTCATGAGAGCCCATGTTGCACAACATTTCTATAGGTTATGCAATTGTGTGAGAAAACAGAGTGATGGCCTCTAATAAAAAGAGGAGTATCCCATCAGCTTTCTATAGGCTAGGCCTACTAAATTTCTCAACCTTCTTAATATGAAGCACATTGCTTCTCTTTACAACAGGAGTATAGCCTAACTGGCTGGCATGAAAAGCGTCCTCCAGTCGATATTTAAGTGCATAGATGGCATGTATTTTCCCCCTGTTTCGATACAGCTGTATGATAATGGTTTATTCCAACACGCATATTATTTAGTATATGTAAAGACAAGATTGAATCAAGAATAGTCTGATGGGTGACGATATTAGCTTGTGAACAATATTCCCTCGATCACGATCCACTGGTCCGTCTCCAAATCAAATGTATTTATATAGCCCTTCGTACATCAGCTCATATCTCAAAGTGCTGTACAGAAACCCAGCCTAAAACCCCAAACAGCAAGCAATGCAGGTGTAGAAGCACGGTGGCTAGGAAAAACTCCCTAGAAAAGGCCAAAACCTAGGAAGAAACCTAGAGAGGAACCAGGCTATGTGGGGTGGCCAGTCCTCTTCTGGCTGTGCCGGGTGGAGATTATAACAGAACATGGCCAAGATGTTCAAATGTTCATAAATGACCAGCATGGTCGAATAATAATAAGGCAGAACAGTTGAAACTGGAGCAGCAGCACAGTCAGGTGGAAGTTGAAACTGGAGTAGCAGCACGGTCAGGTGGACTGGGGACAGCAAGGAGTCATCATGTCAGGTAGTCCTGGGGCATGGTCCTAGGGCTCAGGTCAGTTGAAACTGGAGCAGCAGCACGGCCAGGTGGACTGGGGACAGCAAGGAGTCATCATGTCAGGTAGTCCTGGGGCATGGTCCTAGGGCTCAGGTCCTCCGAGAGAGAGAAAGAAGGAGAGAATTAGAGAACGCACACTTAGATTCACACAGGACACCGAATAGGACAGGAGAAGTACTCCAGATATAACAAACTGACCCTAGCCACCCGACACATAAACTACTGCAGCATAAATACTGGAGGCTGAGACAGGAGGGGTCAGGAGACACTGTGGCCCCCTCCGAGGACACCCCCGGACAGGGCCAAACAGGAAGGATATAACCCCACCCACTTTGCCAAAGCACAGCCCCACACCACTAGAGGGACATCTTCAACCACCAACTTACCATCCTGAGACAAGGCTGAGTATAGCCCACAAAGATCTCCGCCATGGCACAACCCAAGGGGGGGCGCCAACCCAGACAGGATGACCACAACAGTGGATCAACCCACTCAGGTGACGCACCCCTTCCAGGGACGGCATGAGAGAGCCCCAGTAAGCCAGTGAATCAGCCCCTGTAATAGGGTTAGAGGCAGAGAATCCCAGTGGAAAGAGGGGAACCGGCCAGGCAGAGACAGCAAGGGCGGTTCGTTGCTCCAGAGCCTTTCCGTTCACCTTCCCACTCCTGGGCCAGACTACACTCAATCATATGACCCACTGAAGAGATGAGTCTTCAGTAAAGACTTAAAGGTTGAGACCGAGTTTGCGTCTCTGACATGGGTAGGCAGACCGTTCCATAAAAATTGAGCTCTATAGGAGAAAGCCCTGCCTCCAGCTGTTTGCTTAGAAATTCTAGGGACAATTAGGAGGCCTCGTCTTGTGACCGTAGCGTACGTGTAGGTATGTACGGCAGGACCAAATCAGAGAGATAGGTAGGAGCAAGCCCATGTAATGCTTTGTAGGTTAGCAGTAAAACCTTGAAATCAGCCCTTGCTTTGACAGGAAGCCAGTGTAGAGAGGCTAGCACTGGAGTAATATGAACAAATTTTTTGGTTCTAGTCAGGATTCTAGCAGCCGTATTCAGCACTAACTGAAGTTTATTTAGTGCTTTATCCGGGTACCCGGAAAGTAGAGCATTGCAGTAGTCTAACCTAGAAGTGACAAAAGCATGGATTAATTTTTCTGCATCATTTTTGGACAGAAAGTTTCTGATTTTTGCAATGTTACGTAGATGGAAAAAAGCTGTCCTTGAAATGGTCTTGATATGTTCTTCAAAAGAGAGATCAGGGTCCAGAGTAACGCCGAGGTCCTTCACAGTTTTATTTGAGACGACTGTACAACCATTAAGATTAATTGTCAGATTCAACAGAAGATCTCTTTGTTTCTTGGGACCTAGAACAAGCATCTCTGTTTTGTCCGAGTTTAAAAGTAGAAAGTTTGCAGCCATCCACTTCCTTATGTCTGAAACACATGCTTCTAGCAAGGGCAATTTTGGGGCTTCACCATGTTTCATTGAAATGTACAGCTGTGTGTCATCCGCATAGCAGTGAAAGTTAACATTATGTTTTCGAATAACATCCCCAAGAGGTAAAATATATAGTGAAAACAATAGTGGTCCTAAAACGGAACCTTGAGGAACACCGACATTTACAGTTGGTTTGTCAGAGGACAAACCATTCACAGAGACAAACTGATATCTTTCCGACAGATAAGATCTAAACCAGGCCAGAACTTGTCCGTGTAGACCAACTCCATAGAGATGTCTCAGTACCCTGACTAAGAGCCAGTCTCAGTTGCTCCATTCATATCATGATATCAGTTGTAGACAGATCAACTGTATATTTACATGAGTCACCCTGACTGAGTGAAACTCTGATACACACACATGATAACACCCATGCGCACCTGCGCAAACACCTGTGCACACACACACACACACACACACAGTTGAGTGATGTGACGAAACTGGTTGATCCTCTCTCCTGCTTACCCGCCCTCTCTTTCTTTCTCTCGCTGTCTCTCTCCCTCTCTCTCCCTCATCTCTCTCCCTCATCTCTGTCTCTCTCCCTCATCTCTCTCCTCTGTCGCTCTCTCTCTCCCTCTCTCTCTCTCTTTTCCCTCCCCTCTCTCTCTGTCGCTCGATCTCTCTCACTCCTCTTTCGCTGTCTCTCTCTCCCCCTCTCCCTCTCTCCTCTCTTGCTCACTCTCCTCTATCTCTCACTCTCTCTCTCTCTCTCTCCCCTCATTCTCCTTTGTCTCTCTCCTTTCTCTCTCTCTCTCCCTCTCTCCTCTCTTGCTCACTCTCCTCTATCTCTCTCTCTCCTCCCCTCACTCCTCTGTCTCACTCTCCTTTCTGTCTCTCCTCTCTTGCTCACTCTCTCTCTCTCTCTCTCTCTCTCTCTCTCTCTCTCTCTCTCTCTCTCTCTCTCCTCTCTTGCTCACTCTCCTCTCCTCTCTCTCTCTCACTCCCCTCACTCTCTCTGTCTCTCTCCCTCTCTTTCTCTCTCTCTCCTCTCCTCCCTCTCTCTCTCTCTGTGTGAGGGTGACAGCCTGCAGTCAACAATTAAGTTATGTTGTGGTCAGTATATTAACCCTCACTGATCTGTAGTTATGTTGTGGTCAGTATATTAACCCTCGTTGATCTGGAGTTATGTTGTGGTCAGTATATCAACCCTCGTTGATCTGTAGTTATGTTGTGTGAATGTTACCTCTGGCCAGGATAGCCACTCCCACTGCTCTCCCCCTCTCCTCTTATTTCCCCTCCACCTTTCCTCCCCTCTCTCTTCCCATCTTCTCTCCTCCCCTCTCCTTCCCTCTCCTCCCCTCTTCTTCCCTCTCCTCCCCTCTTCTTCCCTCTTCCCTCTCCTCTCCTCTCTCTTCTCTCCTCTCATTCCTTCTCCTCCTCCGCCCCTATCCTCCGCTCTCTCGCCTTTCCTCTGCTCTCTCTTCTCTCCTCTGCTCTCTCCCCCCTGCTCTCTCCCCTCTCCTCTGCTCTCTCCCCTCTCCTCTCCTCTCTCCTCTCCTCTCCCCCTCGCCTCTGCTCTCTCCCCTCTCCTCTGCTCTCTCCCCTCTCCTCTGCTCTCTCCCCTCTCCTCTGCTCTCTCCCCTCTCTGCTCTCTCCCCTCCCCTCTGCTCTCTCCCCTCCCCTCTTCTTACTTCTCCTCAACTCTCTCTCCTCTACTCTCATCCCATCTCCTTCCCTCTCCTCTCTCCTTCCTAGCAGCAGCTGTGGGTGTGTGTTTTCGCCCTGAGTGGTCACCCAGAAAGACTCTGAGAGTCTGAAGGAGCTCTAGGATCCGTCTGCTGCTGACAGCAGCCAGGAACACACACACACACACACACACACACACACACACACACACACACACACACACACACACACACACACACACACACACACACACACACACACACACACACACAGACAGAGTTATGACCTAATATTGATATTCAAGATCATTTACTGATGAATTGATCTGATTGATGTGCTGAATTTGTTTATCCAGATTAAGAGGGGCACCATTAATTAAGGGTTGGATATAGAGGAACCCTTTATCATTATTCATCGCTATATTCAGTCTATGTCCTCTTTCTGAATAGGTTCTGGAAAGGCTCAAACCCAGTCTCCCACAAGTCACTTCAATAACACAAAAACACTTAATTCAAGGTTTTATTTACATGACTAAATAAGTTGGAAAATGTGGTAATTAAAATAGACGATATCAAGACAGGCTACAATGAGATTGCAACCCAGTTATTGAGATGCAACCCAGTTATTGAGATGCAACCCAGTTATTGAGATGCAACCCAGTTATTGAGATGCAACCCACAACCCAGATCAATAGATGCAACAGTTATTGAGATACAGATCAATAGGCACATTATATATACAGGACTTCTGAGAACAATATGATCTTATTCATTGAAGGAGAAAATATGAGAGGCTTTCACAACTGTGGAAACTACAGAGAGGTCTCCAACCAGGAATAGACAATGGTATTGATCATTGATTTGTACATTGGACCTGCTGTCTTACAATTCCAATTCCACCACTTTACACTCACAAGTGAAGAATGCAAAAAAGGGTAACTCTCTCAACAGATATGATGAGGTCAGCAGGTTGAAGGAGCTCACAGCCGAATGAGCTACACCCTCTCTCTCTGTCTCTCTCTCTCTATCTCTCTCTCTCAACAGATATGATGAGGCCAGCAGGTTGAAGGAGCTCACAGCCGAATGAGCTACACCCTCTCTCTGTCTCTCTCTCTCTCTCTCTCTCTCTCTCAACAGAAATGATGAGGCCAGCAGGTTGAAGTAGCTCACAGCCGAATGAGCTACACCCTCTCTGTCTCTCTCTCTCTCTCTCTCAACAGATATGATGAGGCCAGCAGGTTGAAGTAGCTCACAGCCGAATGAGCTACACCCTCTCTCGCTCTCGCTCTCTCACTCTGTCTTTCAGCCCTCTGTGAGAAGCTCTATAGCTGTAGGAATGCTCAACCGGTGTCGCTCATTCAGCCGACAGAAACTTTCAACCGGTTTTCCCCATTAAGCAGCGAGTCGGAGTCTGAGGCAGACCCTTCTCTGGTCTCTCCTCCACCCATCACGGGGTCTGAGACGCCGAAGCTTCCCACCATTAGCTCTGACAAATTGCAAACCCTAGTCATTGGCGACTCCATTACCCGCAGTATTAGACTTAAAGCGAATCATCCAGCGATCATACACTGTTTACCAGGGGCGGGGCTACCGACGTTAAGGCTAATCTGTTTACCAGGGGCAGGGCTACCGACGTTAAGGCTAATCTGTTTACCAGGGGCAGGGCTACCGACGTTAAGGCTAATCTGTTTACCAGGGGGCAGGGCTACCGACGTTAAGGCTAATCTGTTTACCAGGGGGCAGGGCTACCGACGTTAAGGCTAATCTGTTTACCAGGGGGCAGGGCTACCGACGTTAAGGATAATCTGTTTACCAGGGGGCAGGGCTACCGACGTTAAGGCTAATCTGTTTACCAGGAGGCAGGGCTACCGACGTTAAGGCTAATCTGTTTACCAGGGGGCAGGGCTACCGACGTTAAGGCTAATCTGTTTACCAGGGGCAGGGCTACCGACGTTAAGGCTAATCTGTTTACCAGGGGGCAGGGCTACCGACGTTAAGGCTAATCTGTTTACCAGGGGGCAGGGCTACCGACGTTAAGGCTAATCTGTTTACCTGGGGGCAGGGCTACCGACGTTAAGGCTAATCTGTTTACCTGGGGGCAGGGCTACCGACGTTAAGGCTAATCTGAAGATGGTGCTGGCTAAAGCTAAAACTGGCGAGTGTAGAGAGTATAGAGATATTGTTATCCATGTCGGCACCAACGATGTTAGGTTGAAACAGTCAGAGGTCACTAAGTGTAACATAGCTTCTGCGTGCATATCAGCTAGAAAGATGTGTCGGCATCGAGTAATTGTCTCTGGCCCCCTCCCAGTTAGAAGTGATGAGCTCTACAGCAGAGTCTCACAACTCAATCGCTGGTTGAAAACTGTGTTCTTCCCCTCCCAAAAGATAGAATTTGTAGATAATTGACCCTCTTTCTGGGACTCACCCACAAACAGGACCAAGCCTGGCCTGCTGAGGAGTGACGGACTCCATCCTAGCTGGAGGGGTGCTCTCATCTTATCTACCAACATAGACAGGGCTCTAACTCTCCTAGCTCCACAATGAGACAGGGTGCAGGTCAGGCAGCAGGCTGTTAGCCAGCCTGCCAGCTTAATGAAGTCTGCCACTAGCACAGTCAGTGTAGCCAGCTCAGCTATCCCCATTGAGACCGTGTCTGTGCCTCGACCTAGGTTGGGCAAAACTAAACATGGCGGTGTTCGCTTTGGCAATCTCACTAGAATAAAGACCTCCTCCATTCCTGTCATTATTGAAAGAGATTGTGTTATCTCACCTCTCAAAATAGGGCTACTTAATGTTAGATCCCTCACTTCCAAGGCAGTTATAGTCAATGAACTAATCACTGATCATAACAATCACATTGGTCCAGCCGGCTTCCGGGTTCAGCGAAGCTTAATGGAAAATGCAAAATAGCTCATGGGGATCCATAGTAATAAAATAGAGCCTGCTGGGAGTTTGCCAGAAGGCACCTAAAGACTCTCAGACCATGAGAAACAACCTTCTCTGGTCTGATGAAACCAAGATTGAACTCTTTGGCCTGAATGCCAAATGTCATATCTGAAGGAAACCTGGCACCATCTCTACGGTGAAGCATGGTGGTGGCAGCATCATGCTGTTGGGGATGTTTTTCAGCGGCAGGGACTGGGAGACTAGTCAGGATCGAGGGAAAGATTAACGGAGCAAAGTACAAAGAGATCTTTGATGAAAACCTGCTCCAGAGCACTCAGGACCTCAAACTGGGGTGAAGGTTCACCTTCCAACACAGTCAAGATAACTCAGGAGTGGCTTTGGGACAAGTCTCTGAACTGAAGGTTCTTGAGTGGCCCAGCCAGAGCCCGGACTTGAACCCGATCAAACATTTCTGGAGAGACCAGGAAATGGCTGTGCAGCAACGCTCCCCATCCAACCTGACAGAGCTTGAGAGGATCTGCAGAGAAGAACGGGAGAAACTCCCCAAATACAGGTGTGCCAAGCTTGTAGCGTCATACCCAAGAAGACTCGAGGCTGTAATCACAGCCAAAGGTGCTTCAAAAAAGTACAGAGTAAAGGGTCTGAATACTTGTGTAAATGTGATATTTCTGTTTTTATTCGTACAATATTTGCAAAAATGATTTTTTTTGTTTTTAAACAACTGTTTTTGCTTTTCATTATGTGGTATTGTGTGTAGAATGACGAGGAAAAACAACAATTTCATCCATTTTTAGAATAACGTAACAAAATGTGTAAAAAGTAAATGGGTCTGAATACTTTCCGTGTTATAAAATACGCATTATATAAAAATTATCACAGTTTGAAATATCACAGTTTGAAATATCACAGTTTGAAATATCACAGTTTGAAATATCACAGTTTGAAATATCACAGTTTGAAATATCACAGTTTGAAATATCACAGTTTGAAATATCACAGTTTGAAATATCACAGTTTGAAATATCACAGTTTGAAATATCACAGTTTGAAATATCACAGTTTGAAATATCACAGTTTGAAATATCACAGTATGCTTGAAGTTGTACCAACATGATATGAGTCCTTCAGTTTGTTCAAAATGTCACTGGCGCAATTGGCGATAACTTTTCCCTCTCATCATAACCTTAACCCCCCATTTGTCTTTGAATCCACATCTAAGGTGCCCGACCCCTGTAACACATGTAAATACGAAAGACGATCTGTTGATCTACAGAAAGTGTCTGTTCTTTGTCTCTTTGACCTCCTTCAGGGGACACTTAAGAGTTGTGGAAAGTGAGAAGTTGTTGAGATAGGGGTGTCTTGTACTGCCCTCCTTCAGGGGACACTTAGAGAAAGTGAGAAGTTGTTGAGATAGGGGTGTCTTTGTACTGCCCTTCACCCCATTAATGCGTAAACATGGAACATTTGCTCCTTCCTCATTCATAGCACGAGGAAGGTGTTGTAAATTACAGAACAATTACAGTACTCTGGCCTGGAATAACAAGCTAATAATTACTTCACACTGACAGAAGTTAAGCCATACTAAAGCTAATCTTAAGAAAAATATAGTTTAAAAAATAGTTTAGTATAAATTAGCCCATTAAACAAACAAAAAAACAAAAGTTAGGCAGGTCTGATGTTCAGGTCTGATGTTCAGGTCTGATGTTCAGGTCTGATGTTCAGGTCTGATGTTCAGGTCTGATGTTCAGGTCTGATGTTCAGGTCTGATGTTCAAGTCTGATGTTCAGGTCTGATGTTCAAGTCTGATGTTCAGGTCTGATGTTCAAGTCTGATGTTCAAGTCTGATGCCAGAAAGTGTAGAAAATGATTGCTATGACCCATATTTTATTTTTGCTAAAATAATAGTGTTTAGTTCCAGTAGTTAGCTACACCGCTACATGGTAACACAGTAGTGTGTAGTTCCAGTAGTTAGCTACACCGCTACATGGTAACACAGTAGTGTGTAGTTCCAGTAGTTAGCTACATGGTAAAACAGTAGTGTGTAGTTCCAGTAGCTAGCTACACCGCTACATGGTAACACAGTAGTGTGTAGTTCCAGTAGTTAGCTACACTGCTACATGGTAACACAGTAGTGTTTAGTTCCAGTAGTTAGCTACACCGCTAAAACATGGTAACACAGTAGTGTTTAGTTCCAGTAGTTAGCTACACCGCTACATGGTAAAACAGTAGTGTTTAGTTCCAGTAGTTAGCTACACCGCTACATGGTAACACAGTAGTGTGTAGTTCCAGTAGTTAGCTACACGGCTACATGGTAAGACAGTAGTGTGTAGTTCCAGTAGTTAGCTACATGGTAATACAGTAGTGTTTAGTTCCAGTAGTTAGCTACACCGCTACATGGTAACACAGTAGTGTGTAGTGCCAGTAGTTAGCTACACTGCTACATGGTAACACAGTAGTGTGTAGTTCCAGTAGTTAGCTACACCGCTACATGGTAAAACAGTAGTGTGTAGTTCCAGTAGTTAGCTGCATGGTAAAACAGTAGTGTGTAGTGCCAGTAGTTAACTACACCGCTACATGGTAACACAGTAGTGTGTAGTTCCAGTAGTTAACTACACCGCTACATGGTAAAACAGTAGTGTGTAGTTCCAGTAGTTAGCTACACCGCTACATGGTAAAACAGTAGTGTGTAGTTCCAGTAGTTAGCTACACTCTACATGGTAAAACAGTAGTGTGTAGTTCCAGTAGTTAGCTACACCGCTACATGGTAAAACAGTAGTGTGTAGTTCCAGTAGTTAGCTACATCGCTACATGGTAAAACAGTAGTGTGTAGCTCCAGTAGTTAGTTAGCTACACCGCTACATGGTAACACAGTAGTGTGTAGTTCCAGTAGTTAGCTACATGGTAAAACAGTAGTGTTTAGTTCCAGTAGTTAGTTAGCTACACCGCTACATGGTAACACAGTAGTGTGTAGTGCCAGTAGTTAGCTACACTGCTACATGGTAACACAGTAGTGTGTAGTTCCAGTAGTTAGCTACACCGCTACATGGTAAAACAGTAGTGTGTAGTTCCAGTAGTTAGCTGCATGGTAAAACAGTAGTGTGTAGTGCCAGTAGTTAACTACACCGCTACATGGTAACACAGTAGTGTGTAGTTCCAGTAGTTAACTACACCGCTACATGGTAAAACAGTAGTGTGTAGTTCCAGTAGTTAGCTACACCGCTACATGGTAAAACAGTAGTGTGTAGTTCCAGTAGTTAGCTACACCTCTACATGGTAAAACAGTAGTGTGTAGTTCCAGTAGTTAGCTACACCGCTACATGGTAAAACAGTAGTGTGTAGTTCCAGTAGTTAGCTACATCGCTACATGGTAAAACAGTAGTGTGTAGCTCCAGTAGTTAGTTAGCTACACCGCTACATGGTAACACAGTAGTGTGTAGTTCCAGTAGTTAGCTACATGGTAAAACAGTAGTGTTTAGTTCCAGTAGTTAGCTACACCGCTACATGGTAAAACAGTAGTGTGTAGTTCCAGTAGTTAGCTACACCGCTACATGGTAAAACAGTAGTGTGTAGTTCCAGTAGTTAGCTACACCGCTACATGGTAAAACAGTAGTGTGTAGTTCCAGTAGTTAGCTACATGGTAAAACAGTAGTGTGTAGCTACTGTAGTAAAAACTACTGTAGCGGTGTAGCTAACTACTGGCACTACACACTACTGGACCTGAAGAGAGATTATTCCTGTTAACAGGAGACTGGAGAGAGTTTAGTCCTGTTAACAGGAGACTGGACCTGAAGAGAGATTAGTCCTGTTAACAGGAGACTGGACCTGAAGAGAGATTAGTCTTGTTAACAGGAGACTGGACCTGGTAAAACAGTGAGAGAGATTAGTCCTGTTAACAGGAGACTGGACCTGAAGAGAGATTAGTCCTGTTAACAGGAGACTGGGTAGACCTGAAGAGAGATTAGTCCTGTTAACAGGAGACTGGAGAGAGATTAGTCCTGTTAACAGGAGACTGGAGAGAGATTAGTCCTGTTAACAGGAGACTGGACCTGAAGAGAGATTAGTCCTGTTAACAGGAGACCTGAAGAGAGATTAGTCCTGTTAACAGGAGACTGGAGAGTGATTAGTCCTGTTAACAGGAGACTGGACCTGAAGAGAGATTAGTCCTGTTAACAGGAGACTGGACCTGGAGAGAGATTAGTCCTGTTAATAGGAGACTGGACCTGAAGAGAGATTAGTCCTGTTAACAGGAGACCTGAAGAGAGATTAGTCCTGTTAACAGGAGACTGGACCTGAAGAGAGATTAGTCCTGTTAACAGGAGACCTGAAGAGAGATTAGTCCTGTTAACAGGAGACTGGACCTGGAGAGAGATTAGTCCTGTTAACAGGAGCCTGGAGAGAGATTAGTCCTGTTAACAGGAGACTGGACCTGGAGAGAGATTAGTCCTGTTAACAGGAGACTGGACCTGAAGAGAGATTAGTCCTGTTAACAGGAGACTGGACCTGAAGAGAGATTAGTCCTGTTAACAGGAGACTGGACCTGAAGAGAGTTTAGTCCTGTTAACAGGAGACTGGACCTGGAGAGAGATTAGTCCTGTTAACAGGAGCCTGGAGAGAGATTAGTCCTGTTAACAGGAGACTGGACCTGGAGAGAGATTAGTCCTGTTAACAGGAGACTGGAGAGAGATTAGTCCTGTTAACAGGAGACTGGACCTGGAGAGAGATTAGTCCTGTTAACAGGAGACTGGACCTGAAGAGAGATTAGTCCTGTTAACAGGAGACTGGACCTGGAGAGAGATTAGTCCTGTTAACAGGAGACTGGACCTGAAGAGAGATTAGTCCTGTTAACAGGAGACTGGAGAGAGATTAGTCCTGTTAACAGGAGACTGGAGAGAGATTAGTCCTGTTAACAGGAGACTGGACCTGGAGAGAGATTAGTCCTGTTAACAGGAGACTGGACCTGGAGAGAGATTAGTCCTGGTAACAGGAGACTGGACCTAAAGAGAGATTAGTCCTGTTAACAGGAGACTGGACCTGGAGAGAGATTAGTCCTGTTAACAGGAGACTGAGAGAGATTAGTCCTGTTAACAGGAGCCTGGAGAGAGAGATTAGTCCTGTTAACAGGAGACTGGAGAGAGATTAGTCCTGTTAACAGGAGACTGGAGAGAGATTAGTCCTGTTAACAGGAGACTGGACCTGAGAGATTAGTCCTGTTAACAGGAGACTGGAGGGAGATTAGTCCTGTTAACAGGAGACTGGACCTGAGAGATTAGTCCTGTTAACAGGAGACTGGAGAGAGATTAGTCCTGTTAACAGGAGACTGGAGAGAGATTAGTCCTGTTAACAGGAGACTGGAGAGAGATTAGTCCTGTTAACAGGAGACTGGAGAGAGATTAGTCCTGTTAACAGGAGACTGGAGAGAGATTAGTCCTGTTAACAGGAGACTGGAGAGAGATTAGTCCTGTTAACAGGAGACTAGAGAGATACAGTGCCTTGCGAAAGTATTCGGCCCCCTTGAACTTTGCGACCTTTTGCCACATTTCAGGCTTCAAACATAAAGATATAAAACTGTATTTTTTGTGAAGAATCAACAACAAGTGGGACACAATCATGAAGTGGAACGACATTTATTGGATATTTCAAACTTTTTTAACAAATCAAAAACTGAAAAATTGACAGGAGACTGGAGAGAGATTAGTCCTGTTAACAGGAGACTGGAGAGAGATTAGTCCTGTTAACAGGAGACTGGACCTGGAGAGAGATTAGTCCTGTTAACAGGAGACTGGACCTGCAGATAGATTAGTCCTGTTAACAGGAGACTGGAGAGAGATTAGTCCTGTTAACAGGAGACTAGAGAGAGATTAGTCCTGTTAACAGGAGACCCTGTTAACAGAAGAGAGATTAGTCCTGTTAACAGGAGACTAGAGAGAGATTAGTCCTGTTAACAGGAGACTGGAGAGAGATTAGTCCTGTTAACAGGAGACTAGAGAGAGATTAGTCCTGTTAACAGGAGACCCGAAGAGAGATTAGTCCTGTTAACAGGAGACTGGAGAGAGATTAGTCCTGTTAACAGGAGACCTGAAGAGAGATTAGTTCTGTTAACAGGAGACTAGAGAGAGATTAGTCCTGTTAACAGGAGACCTGAAGAGAGATTAGTCCTGTTAACAGGAGACTAGAGAGAGATTAGTCCTGTTAACAGGAGACTGAGAGAGATTAGTCCTGTTAACAGGAGCCTGGATAGAGATTAGTCCTGTTAACAGGAGACTGGATAGAGATTAGTCCTGTTAACAGGAGACTGGATAGAGATTAGTCCTGTTAACAGGAGACTGGATAGAGATTAGTCCAGTTAACAGGAGACTGGAGAGAGATTAGTCCTGTTAACAGGAGACTGGACCTGAAGAGAGATTAGTCCAGTTAACAGGAGACTGGACATGGAGAGAGATTAGTCCTGTTAACAGGAGACTGGACCTGGAGAGAGATTAGTCCTGGTAACAGGAGACTGGACCTGAAGAGAGATTAGTCCTGTTAACAGGAGACTGGACCTGGAGAGAGATTAGTCCTGTTAACAGGAGACTGGAGAGAGATTAGTCCTGTTAACAGGAGCCTGGAGAGAGATTAGTCCTGTTAACAGGAGACTGGAGAGAGATTAGTCCTGTTAACAGGAGACTGGAGAGAGATTAGTCCTGTTAACAGGAGACTGGACCTGGAGAGAGATTAGTCCTGTTAACAGGAGACTGGAGAGAGATTAGTCCTGTTAACAGGAGACTGGAGAGAGATTAGTCCTGTTAACAGGAGACTGGAGGGAGATTAGTCCTGTTAACAGGAGACTGGAGAGAGATTAGTCCTGTTAACAGGAGACTGGAGAGAGATTAGTCCTGTTAACAGGAGACTGGAGAGAGATTAGTCCTGTTAACAGGAGACTGGAGAGAGATTAGTCCTGTTAACAGGAGACTGGAGAGAGATTAGTCCTGTTAACAGGAGACTGGAGAGAGATTAGTCCTGTTAACAGGAGACTGAAGAGAGATTAGTCCTGTTAACAGGAGACTGGAGAGAGATTAGTCCTGTTAACAGGAGACTGGAGAGAGATTAGTCCTGTTAACAGGAGACTGGACCTGAAGAGAGATTAGTCCTGTTAACAGGAGACTGGACCTGAAGAGAGATTAGTCCTGTTAACAGGAGACTGGACCTGGAGAGAGATTAGTCCTGTTAACAGGAGACTGGAGAGAGATTAGTCCTGTTAACAGGAGACTGGACCTGAAGAGAGATTAGTCCTGTTAACAGGAGACCTGAAGAGAGATTAGTCCTGTTAACAGGAGACTGGAGAGTGATTAGTCCTGTTAACAGGAGACTGGACCTGAAGAGAGATTAGTCCTGTTAACAGGAGACTGGACCTGGAGAGAGATTAGTCCTGTTAACAGGAGACTGGACCTGAAGAGAGATTAGTC
Source organism: Oncorhynchus nerka (assembly GCF_034236695.1). NCBI lineage: Eukaryota > Metazoa > Chordata > Actinopteri > Salmoniformes > Salmonidae > Oncorhynchus > Oncorhynchus nerka. Next base: position 99,347,076 of record NC_088397.1, read on the forward strand.
CTGTTAACAGGAGACCTGAAGAGAGATTAGTCCTGTTAACAGGAGACTGGAAGAGAGATTAGTCCTGTTAACAGGAGACCTGAAGAGAGATTAGTCCTGTTAACAGGAGACTGGACCTGAGAGAGATTAGTCCTGTTAACAGGAGACCTGGAGAGAGATTAGTCCTGTTAACAGGAGACTGGACCTGAGTTAACAGGAGAGAGATTAGTCCTGTTAACAGGAGACTGGACCTGAAGAGAGATTAGTCCTGTTAACAGGAGACTGGACCTGAAGAGAGATTAGTCCTGTTAACAGGAGACTGGACCTGAGAGAGATTAGTCCTGTTAACAGGAGACTGGAGAGAGATTAGTCCTGTTAACAGGAGACTGGAGAGAGATTAGTCCTGTTAACAGGAGACTGGACCTGGAGAGAGATTAGTCCTGTTAACAGGAGACTGGACCTGGAGAGAGATTAGTCCTGGTAACAGGAGACTGGACCTAAAGAGAGATTAGTCCTGTTAACAGGAGACTGGACCTGAAGAGACTGGATTAGTCCTGTTAACAGGACAGGAGACTGAGAGAGATTAGTCCTGTTAACAGGAGCCTGGAGAGAGATTAGTCCTGTTAACAGGAGACTGGAGAGAGATTAGTCCAGTTAACAGGAGACTGGAGAGAGATTAGTCCTGTTAACAGGAGACTGGACCTGAAGAGAGATTAGTCCAGTTAACAGGAGACTGGACATGGAGAGAGATTAGTCCTGTTAACAGGAGACTGGACCTGAGAGAGATTAGTCCTGTTAACAGGAGACTGGACCTGAAGAGAGATTAGTCCTGTTAACAGGAGACTGGACCTGAGAGAGATTAGTCCTGTTAACAGGAGACTGGAGAGAGATTAGTCCTGTTAACAGGAGACTGGAGAGAGATTAGTCCTGTTAACAGGAGACTGGAGAGAGATTAGTCCTGTTAACAGGAGACTGGAGAGAGATTAGTCCTGTTAACAGGAGACTGGACCTGGAGAGAGATTAGTCCTGTTAACAGGAGACTGGAGAGAGATTAGTCCTGTTAACAGGAGACTGGAGAGAGATTAGTCCTGTTAACAGGAGACTGGAGAGAGATTAGTCCTGTTAACAGGAGACTGGAGAGAGATTAGTCCTGTTAACAGGAGACTGGAGAGAGAGTTAGTCCTGTTAACAGGAGACTGGAGAGAGATTAGTCCTTGGAGAGAGATTAGTCCTGTTAACAGGAGACTGGAGAGAGATTAGTCCTGTTAACAGGAGACTGGAGAGAGATTAGTCCTGTTAACAGGAGACTGGAGAGAGATTAGTCCTGTTAACAGGAGACTGAAGAGAGATTAGTCCTGTTAACAGGAGACTGGAGAGAGATTAGTCCTGTTAACAGGAGACTGGAGAGAGATTAGTCCTGTTAACAGGAGACTAGAGAGATACAGTGCCTTGCGAAAGTATTCGGCCCCCTTGAACTTTGCGACCTTTTGCCACATTTCAGGCTTCAAACATAAAGATATAAAACTGTATTTTTTGTGAAGAATCAACAACAAGTGGGACACAATCATGAAGTGGAACGACATTTATTGGATATTTCAAACTTTTTTAACAAATCAAAAACTGAAAAATTGACAGGAGACTGGAGAGAGATTAGTCCTGTTAACAAGAGACTGGAGAGAGATTAGTCCTGTTAACAGGAGACTGGACCTGGAGAGAGATTAGTCCTGTTAACAGGAGACTGGACCTGCAGATAGATTAGTCCTGTTAACAGGAGACTGGAGAGATTAGTCCTGTTAACAGGAGACTAGAGAGAGATTAGTCCTGTTAACAGGAGACCCGAAGAGAGATTAGTCCTGTTAACAGGAGACTAGAGAGAGATTAGTCCTGTTAACAGGAGACTGGAGAGAGATTAGTCCTGTTAACAGGAGACTAGAGAGAGATTAGTCCTGTTAACAGGAGACCCGAAGAGAGATTAGTCCTGTTAACAGGAGACTGGAGAGAGATTAGTTCTGTTAACAGGAGACCTGAAGAGAGATTAGTTCTGTTAACAGGAGACTAGAGAGAGATTAGTCCTGTTAACAGGAGACCCGAAGAGAGATTAGTCCTGTTAACAGGAGACTAGAGAGAGATTAGTCCTGTTAACAGGAGACTGGAGAGAGATTAGTCCTGTTAACAGGAGCCTGGATAGAGATTAGTCCTGTTAACAGGAGACTGGATAGAGATTAGTCCTGTTAACAGGAGACTGGATAGAGATTAGTCCTGTTAACAGGAGACTGGATAGAGATTAGTCCAGTTAACAGGAGACTGGAGAGAGATTAGTCCTGTTAACAGGAGACTGGACCTGAAGAGAGATTAGTCCAGTTAACAGGAGACTGGACCTGGAGAGAGATTAGTCCTGTTAACAGGAGACTGGACCTGGAGAGAGATTAGTCCTGGTAACAGGAGACTGGACCTGAAGAGAGATTAGTCCTGTTAACAGGAGACTGGACCTGGAGAGAGATTGGTCCTGTTAACAGGAGACTGGAGAGAGATTAGTCCTGTTAACAGGAGACTGGAGAGAGATTAGTCCTGTTAACAGGAGACTGGACCTGGAGAGAGATTAGTCCTGTTAACAGGAGACTGGAGAGAGATTAGTCCTGTTAACAGGAGACTGGAGAGAGATTAGTCCTGTTAACAGGAGACTGGAGAGAGATTAGTCCTGTTAACAGGAGACTGGAGAGAGATTAGTCCTGTTAACAGGAGACCCGAAGAGAGATTAGTCCTGTTAACAGGAGACTGGAGAGAGATTAGTTCTGTTAACAGGAGACTGGACCTGGAGAGAGATTAGTCCTGTTAACAGGAGACTGGAGAGAGATTAGTCCTGTTAACAGGAGACTGGAGAGAGATTAGTCCTGTTAACAGGAGACTCGAAGAGAGATTAGTCCTGTTAACAGGAGACTGGAGAGAGATTAGTCCTGTTAACAGGAGCCTGGAGAGAGATTAGTCCTGTTAACAGGAGACTGGAGAGAGATTAGTCCTGTTAACAGGAGACTGGACCTGAAGAGAGATTAGTCCAGTTAACAGGAGACTGGAGAGAGATTAGTCCTGTTAACAGGAGCCTGGAGAGAGATTAGTCCTGTTAACAGGAGACTGGAGAGAGATTAGTCCTGTTAACAGGAGACTGGAGAGAGATTAGTCCTGTTAACAGGAGACTGGACCTGAAGAGAGATTAGTCCAGTTAACAGGAGACTGGAGAGAGATTAGTCCTGTTAACAGGAGCCTGGAGAGAGATTAGTCCTGTTAACAGGAGACTGGAGAGAGATTAGTCCTGTTAACAGGAGACTGGAGAGAGATTAGTTTAGATTAGAGAGCAGCTGGACTTTATTAATACATACTTTGTGTGTTAGCGTGTGTGTGTTTGAGTGTTAGTGTGTGTTAGTGTGTGTGTGTTACAGTGTGTGTGTGTGTGTGTGCGTGTGTGTTACAGTCTGTGTGTGTTAGTGTGTGTTTGTGTGTTAGCGTGTGTGTGTTTGAGTGTTAGTGTGTGTTAGTGTGTGTGTGTTACAGTGTGTGTGTTAGTCTGTGTGTGTTACAGTGTGTGTGTGTGTGTGTGTGTGTGCGTGTGTGTGTGTGCGTGTGTTACAGTGTGTGTGTGTTACAGTGTGTGTGTGTGTGTGTGTTACAGTGTGTCAGAGTGTGTGTGTGTGTGTGTTACAGTCTGTGTGTGTTACAGTGTGTGTATTAGTGTGTGTGTGTATGTGAAACAGTGTGTGTGTGTTACAGTGTGTGTGTGTGTGTGTGTGTTACAGTGTGTGTTTGTCAGAGTGTGGTACTGGTAACCAGCTCATTATTTGTGTGTCATTTCGATAAACTTAACAACATTTAAATTTTCCATGAATATCATTCCATAGAGAGGGCCTGCTCATGTACACCCCTACAAGGACACGGTGAGGGACAGCCTGTACAAGGACATAGTGATGGACAGCCTGTACAAGGACATAGTGATGGACAGCCTGTACAATGACATAGTGAGGGACAACCTGTATAAGGACATAGTGAGAGACAGTCTGTACAATGACATAGTGAGGGACAGCCTGTATAAGGACATAGTGAGGGACAGCCTGTACAAGGACACGGTGAGGGACAGCATGTATAAGGACATAGTGAGGGACAGCCTGTATAAGGACATAGTGAGAGACAGCCTGTACAAGGACGTAGTGAGGGACAGCCTGTACAAGGACGTAGTGGGGGACAGCCTGTATAAGGACATAGTGAGGGACAGCCTGTACAAGGACATAGTGAGGGACAGCCTGTATAAGGACATAGTGAGGGACAGCCTGTATAAGGACACAGTGAGGGACAGCCTGTATAAGGACATAGTGAGGGACAGCCTGTATAAGGACACAGTGAGGGACAGCCTGTACAAGGACATAATGAGGGACAGCCTGTACAAGGACATAGTGAGGGACAGCCTGTATAAGGACATAGTGAGGGACATCCTGTATAAGGACATAGTGAGGGACAGCCTGTGTAAGGACACAGTGAGGGACAGCCTGTACAAGGGCGTAGTGAGGGACAGCCTGTACAAGGACATAGTGAGGGACAGCCTGTACAAGGACATAACGAGGGACATCCTGTACAAGGACATAGTGAGGGACAGCCTGTACAAGGAAATAGTGAGGGACAGCATGTACAAGGACATAGTGAGGGACAGCCTGTATAAGGACATAGTGAGGGACAGCCTATACAAGGACATAGTGAGAGACAGCCTGTATAAGGACACAGTGAGGGACAGCCTGTATAAGGACACCGTGAGGGACAGCCTGTACAAGGACGTAGTGAGGGACAGCCTGTATAAGGACACCGTGAGGGACAGCCTGTACAAGGACGTAGTGAGGGACAGCCTGTACAAGGACACAGTGAGGGACAGCCTGTACAAGGACATAGTGAGAGACATCCTGTACAAGGACATAGTGAGGGACAGCCTGTACAAGGACACAGTGAGGGACAGCCTGTACAAGGACATAGTGAGGGACAGCCTGTACAAGGACATAGTGAGGGACAGCCTGTACAAGGACATAGTGAGGGACAGCCTGTACAAGGACATAGTGAGGGACAGCCTGTACGGACACAGTGAAGGACACAGTGAGGGACAGCCTGTATAAGGACACAGTGAGGGACAGCCTGTATAAGGACATAGTGAGGGACAGCCTGTACAAGGACATAGTGAGAGACAGCCTGTACAAGGACATAGTGAGGGACAGCCTGTATAAGGACACAGTGAGGGACAGCCTGTATAAGGACATAGTGAGGGACAGCCTGTACAAGGACATAGTGAGGGACAGCCTATATAAGGACATAGTGAGGGACAGTCTGTATAAGGACATAGTGAGGGACAGCCTGTACAAGGACGTAGTGAGGGACAGCCTATATAAGGACACAGTGAGGGACAGCCTATATAAGGACACAGTGAGGGACAGCCTGTACAAGGACATAGTGAGGGACAGCCTGTACAAGGACATAGTGAGGGACAGCCTGTTCATGTGTGTTTTTATAATCATCGCAGCTGTGCAGAATAAAAATAGTGCAGAGCATTCACTGGACTTGAGGAACACATGACACACTACCTTTTACTGACACACAGACACACTACCTTTTACTGACACACAGACACACTACCTTTTACTGACACACAGACACACTACCTTTTACTGACACACAGACACACTACCTTTTACTGACACACAGACACACTACCCTTTACTGACACACAGACACACTACCTTTTACTGACACACAGACACACTACCTTTTACTGACACACAGACACACTACCTTTTACTGACACACAGACACACTACCTTTTACTGACACACAGACACACTACCTTTTACTGACACACAGACACACTACCTTTTACTGACACACAGACACACTACCTTTTACTGACACACAGACTGACTACCTTTTACTGACACACAGACACACTACCTTTTACTGACACACAGACACACTACCTTTTACTGACACACAGACACACTACCTTTTACTGACACACAGACACACTACCTTTTACTGACACACAGACTGACTATTTTCTACTTTGTAGAATAATAGTGAAGACATCAAAACTATGAAATAACACATATGGAATCATGTAGTAACCAAAAAACCTTTAATAAACAAATCAAAATATATTTATACTTGAGATTCTTCAAAGTAGCCACCCTTTGCCTTGACAGCTTTGCAAACTCTTGGCATTCAACCAGCTTCATGAGGTGGAATGCATTTCAATAAACTAATTCCATATTTAAAAGACTATGTCCATACTATGAACAGCTCAAATAAGCAAAGAGAAATGACAGTCCATCATTACTTTAAGACATGGTCAGTCAATCCTGAACATTTCAAGAACTTTGAAAGTTTCTTCAAGTGCAGTCGCAAAAAACATCAAGCGCTGTGATGAAACTGTCTCTCATGAGGACCGCCACAGGAAAGGAAGACCCAGAGTTCCCTCTGCTGCAGAGGGAAGAGTTACCAGCCTCTGAAATTGCAGCCCAAATAAATGCTTCACAGAGTTCAAGTAACAGACACATCTCAACATCAACTGTTCAGAGGAGACTGTGTGAATCAGGTCTTCATGGTCGAATTGCTGCAAAGAAACCTCTACGAAAGGACATCAATAAGAAGAAGAGACTTACTTTGGCCAAGAAACACGAGCAAGGGACATTAGACCGGTGGAATCTGTCCTTTGAGAATATTGGTTCCAACAGACCTGTCTTTGTGAGACGCAGAGTAGGTGTATGGTTCCCACCGTGAAGCATGGAGGAGGAGGTGTGGGGGTGCTTTGCTGGTGACACTGTCTGTGATTTATTTAGAATGCAAGGTACACTTAAAAAGCATGGCTACCAACAGCATTCTGCAGTGATATGCCATCACATCTGGTTTGCGCTTAGTAGGACTATGTCACGTTCTGACCCTAGTTCTTGTGTTATTTCTTTGTTTTAATTGGTCAGGACGTGAGTTGGGTGGGTATTCTATGTTTTGTGTTTCTAGGTTGGGTTTCTTGTTTGGCCTGATATGGTTCTCAATCAGAGGCAGGTGTTAGTCAATGTCTTTGTGTGTCTGCACCAGATATAACTGTTTCGGTTGTCACTTTGTTGTTTTTGTGTTTTTGAAGTGTTCAGTTTTCCATTAAATCAAAATCAAATCAAATCAAATGTATTTATATAGCCCTTCGTACATCAGCTGATATCTCAAAGTGCTGTACAGAAACCCAGCCTAAAAACCCCCAAACAGCAAGCAATGCAGGTGTAGAAGCACGTAAAAAGATGAACACTAACCACGCTGCGCTTTGGTCCTCTCTATCTCCAGACGACAACCGTTACAGACTATCATTTGTTTTTCACAGGACAATTGCCCAACACACATCCAGGCTGTGTAAGGGCTATTTGACCAAGAAGGAGAGTAATGAACTGCACCTCCTCCTCCATGCTTCATGGTGGGAACCATGTGTGTCAGTACCATGAAGAGATCATCCGTTCACCTACTCTGTGTCTCACAAAGACACGGCTGTTAGAACCAAAAATCTTGAGGGACAGATTTACACCGTTCTAATGTCCATTGCTCGTGTGTCTTGGCCAAAGTCTCTTCTTCTTATTGGTGTCCTTTAGTAGTGGTTTCTTTGCAGCAATTTGACAATGAAGGCCTGATTCACGCAGTTCCGAAACCCAGTAGTGATCTGTCCCTATAGTCTATACCCAGTCCCTTTACCCAGTAATGATCTGCCTCTATAGTCTATACCCAGTCCCTTTACCCAGTAGTGATCTGCCTCTATAGTCTATACCCAGTCCCTTTACCCAGTAGTGATCTGCCCCTATAGTCTATACTCAGTAGTGATCTGTCCCTATAGTCTATACCCAGTCCCTTTATCCAGTAGTGATCTGCCCCTATAGTCTATACCCAGTCCCTTTACCCAGTAGTGATCTGCCTCTATAGTCTATACCCAGTAGTGATCTGTCCCTATAGTCTATACCCAGTAGTGATCTGCCTCTATAGTCTATACCCAGTAGTGATCTGCCTCTATAGTCTATACCCAGTAGTGATCTGTCCCTATAGTCTATACCCAGTCCCTTTACCCAGTAGTGATCTGCCTCTATAGTCTATACCCAGTAGTGATCTACCTCTATAGTCTATACCCAGTCCCTTTACCCAGTAGTGATCTGTCCCTATAGTCTATACCCAGTAGTGATCTGCCTCTATAGTCTATACCCAGTAGTGATCTGTCCCTATAGTCTATACCCAGTAGTGATCTGCCTCTATAGTCTATACCCAGTCCCTTTACCCAGTAGTGATCTGTCCCTATAGTCTATACCCAGTAGTGATCTGCCTCTATAGTCTATACCCAGTAGTGATCTACGTCTATAGTCTATACCCAGTCCCTTCACCCAGTAGTGATCTGTCCCTATAGTCTATACCCAGTCCCCTTCACCCAGTAGTGATGTGCCTCTATAGTCTATACCCAGTCCCTTTACCCAGTAGTGATCTACCTCTATAGTCTATACCCAGTCCCTTTACCCAGTAGTGATCTGTCCCTATAGTATATACCCAGTAGTGATCTGCCTCTATAGTCTATACCCAGTAGTGATCTGTCCCTATAGTCTATACCCAGTAGTGATCTGCCTCTATAGTCTATACCCAGTCCCTTTACCCAGTAGTGATCTGTCCCTATAGTCTATACCCAGTAGTGATCTGCCTCTATAGTCTATACCCAGTAGTGATCTACCTCTATAGTCTATACCCAGTCCCTTCACCCAGTAGTGATCTGTCCCTATAGTCTATACCCAGTCCCCTTCACCCAGTAGTGATGTGCCTCTATAGTCTATACCCAGTCCCTTTACCCAGTAGTGATCTGTCCCTATAGTCTATACCCAGTAGTGATCTGCCTCTGTAGTCTATACCCAGTAGTGATCTGCCTCTATAGTCTATACCCAGTAGTGATCTGTCCCTATAGTCTATACCCAGTCCCTTCACCCAGTAGTGATCTGCCTCTGTAGTCTATACCCAGTAGTGATCTGTCCCTATAGTCTATACCCAGTCCCCTTCACCCAGTAGTGATTTGCCTCTGTAGTCTATATCCAGTAGTGATCTACCTCTATAGTCTATACCCAGTAGTGATCTGCCTCTATAGTCTATACCCAGTAGTGATCTGCCTCTATATCAAATCAAATCAAATCAAATTTATTTATATAGCCCTTCGTACATCAGCTGATATCTCAAAGTGCTGTACAGAAACCCAGCCTAAAACCCCAAACAGCAAACAATGCAGGTGTAAAAGCACGGTGGCTAGGAAAAACTCCCTAGAAAGGCCAAAACCTAGGAAGAAACCTAGAGAGGAACCAGGCTATGTGGGGTGGCCAGTCCTCTTCTGGCTGTGCCGGTAGAGATTATAACAGAACATGACCAAGATGTTCAAATGTTCTGTAAATGACCAGCATGGTCGAATAATAATAAGGCAGAACAGTTGAAACTGGAGCAGCAGCACAGTCAGGTGGACTGGGGACAGCAAGGAGTCATCATGTCAGGTAGTCCTGGGGCACGGTCCTAGGGCTCAGGTCCTCCCAGAGAGAGAAAAGAAAGAGAGAGAATTAGAGAGAGCATATGTGGGGTGGCCAGTATCTTCTGGCTGTGCCGGGTGGAGATTATAACAGAACGTGGCCAAGATGTTCAAATGTTCATAAATGACCAGCATGGTTGAATAATAGTAAGGCAGAACAGTTGAAACTGGAGCAGCAGCATGGCCAGGTGGACTGGGGACAGCAAGGAGTCATCATGTCAGGTAGTCCTGGGACATGGTCCTAGGGCCCAGGCCAGTTGAAACTGGAGCAGCAGCATGGCCAGGTGGACTGGGGACAGCAAGGAGTCATCATGTCAGGTAGTCCTGGGGCATGGTCCTAGGGCTCAGGTCCTCCGAGAGAGAGAAAGAAAGAGAGAAGGAGAGAATTAGAGAACGCACACTTAGATTCACACAGGACACCGAATAGGACAGGAGAAGTACTCCAGATATAACAAACTGACCTAGCCCCGACACATAAACTAATGCAGCATAAATACTGGAGGCTGAGACAGGAGGGGTCAGGAGACACTGTGGCCCCATCCGAGGACACCCCGACAGGGCCAAACAGGAAGGATATAACCCCACCCACTTTGCCAAAGCACAGCCCCCACACCACTAGAGGGATATCTTCAACCACCAACTTACCATCCTGAGACAAGGCCGAGTATAGCCCACAAAGATCTCCCAGCCACGGCACAACCCCAGGGGGGCGCCAACCCAGACAAGCCGACCACAACAGTGAATCAACCCACCCAGGTGACGCACCCCCAGGGACGGCATGAGAGATACCCAGTAAGCCAGTGACTCAGCCCCTATAACAGGGTAGAGGCAGAGAATCCCAGTGGAAAGAGGGAATCGGCCAGGCAGAGACAGCAAGGGCGGTTCTGCTCCAGAGCCTTTCCCAGTCACCTTCCCACTCCTGGGCCAGACTACACTCAATCATATGACCCACTGAAGAGATGAGTCTTCAGTAAAGACTTAAAGGTTGAGACCGAGTTTGCCTCTGACATGGGTAGGCAGACCGTTCCATAAAAATGGAGCTCTATAGGAGAAAGCCCTGCCTCCAGCTGTTTGCTTAGAAATTCTAGGGACAATTAGGAGGCCTGCGTCTTGTGACCGTAGCGTACGTGTAGGTATGTACCAGCAGGACCAAATCAGAGAGATAGGTAGGAGCAAGCCCATGTAATGCTTTGTAGGTTAGCAGTAAAACCTTGAAATCAGCCCTTGCTTTGACAGGAAGCCAGTGTAGAGAGGCTAGCACTGGAGTAATATGATCAAATTTTTTGGTTCTAGTCAGGATTCTAGCAGCCGTATTCAGCACTAACTGAAGTTTATTTAGTGCTTTATCCGGTAGCCGGAAAATAGAGCATTGCAGTAGTCTAACCTAGAAGTGACAAAAGCATGGATGAATTTTTTCTGCATCATTTTTGGACAGAAAGTTTCTGATTTTTGCAATGTTACGTAGATGGAAAAAGCTGTCCTCGTCCCTTCAATGGTCTTGATATGTTCTTCAAAAGAGAGATCAGGGTCCAGAGTAACGCCGTCTATACCCAGTCCCTTTAGGTCCTTCACAGTTTTATTTGAGACGACTGTACAACCATTAAGATTAATTGTCAGATTCAACAGAAGATCTCTTTGTTTCTTGGGACCTAGAACAAGCATCTCTGTTTTGTCCGAGTTTAATAGTAGAAAGTTTGCAGCCATCCACTTCCTTATGTCTGAAACACATGTCCCTTTAGCGAGGGCATTTTGGGGCTTCACCATGTTTCATTGAAATGTACAGCTGTGTGTCATCCGCATAGCAGTGAAAGTTTACATTATGTTTTCGAATAACATCCCCAAGAGGTCAAATATATAGTGAAAACAATAGTGGTCCTAAAAGAGAACCTTGAGGAACACCAAATTTACAGTTGATTTGTCAGAGGACAAACCATTCACAGAGACAAACTGATATCTTTCCGACAGATAAGATCTAAACCAGGCCAGAACATGTCCGTGTAGACCAATTTGGGTTTCCAATCTCTCCAAAAGAATGTGGTGATCGATGGTATCAAAAGCAGCACTAAGGTCTAGGAGCACGAGGACAGATGCAGAGCCTCGGTCCGATTGCCATTAAAATGTCATTTACCACCTTCACAAGTGCCTGTCTCAGTGCTATGATGGGGTCCCTTTAACCAGACTGAAGCATTTAGTCTATACATTGTTTGTCTTCAGGAAGGCAGTAGTGATCTGCTGCGCAACAGCCTTCTCTAAAATTTTTGAGAGGAATGGAAGATTCGATATAGGCCGATAGTTTTTTATATTTTCTGGGTCAAGGTTTGGCTTTTTCAAGAGAGGCTTTATTACTGCCACTTTTAGTGAGTTTGGTACACATCCAGTGGATAGAGAGCCGTTTATTATGTTCAACATAGGAGGGCCAAGCACAGGAAGCAGCTCTTTCAGTAGTTTAGTTGGAATAGGGTCCAGTATGCAGCTTGAAGGTTTAGAGGCCATGATTATTTTCATCATTGTGTCAAGAGATATAGTACTAAAAGACTTGAGCGCCTCTCTTGATCCTAGGTCCTGGCAGAGTTGTGCAGACTCAGGACAACTGAGGTTTGGAGGAATACGCAGGTTTAAAGAGGAGTCCGTAATTTGCTTTCTAATAATCATAATCTTTTCCTCAAAGAAGTTCATGAATTTATCACTGCTAAAGTGAAAGTCATCCTGCTCTTGGGGAATGCTGCTTTTTAGTTAGCTTTGCGACAGTATCAAAAGGAATTTCGATTGTTCTTATTTTCCTCAATTAAGTTAGAAAAATAGGATGATCGAGCAGCAGTAAGGGCTCTTCGGGTACTGCACGGTACCCAGTCCTTCCAAGCTAGTGATCTGAAGACTTCCAGTTTGGTGTGGCGCCATTTCTGTTCTAATTTTCTGGAAGCTTGCTTCAGAGCTCGGGTATTTTCTGTGTACCAGGGAGCTAGTTTCTTATGAGAATTTTTTTAGTTTTTAGGGGTGCAACTGCATCTAGGGTATTGCGCAAGGTTAAATTGAGATACTCAGTTAGGTGGTTAACGGATTTTTGTCCTCTGGCGTCCTTGGGTAGGCAGAGGGAGTCTGGAAGGGCATCAAGGAATCTTTGTGTTGTCTGTGAATTTATAGCAGACTTTTGATGTTCCTTGGTTGGGGTCTGAGCAGATTATTTGTTGCAATTGCAAACGTAATAAAATGGTGGTCCGATAGTCCAGGATTATGAGGAAAACATTAAGATCCACAACATTTATTCCATGGGACAAAACTAGGTCCAGCGTATGACTGTGACAGTGAGTGGGTCCAGAGACATGTTGGACAAAACCCACTGAGTCGATGATGGCTCCGAAAGCCTTTTGGAGTGGGTCTGTGGACTTTTCCATGTGAATATTAAAGTCACCAAAGATTAGAATATTATCTGCAATGACTACAAGGTCCGATAGGAATTCAGGGAACTCAGTGAGAAACGCTGTATATGGCCCAGGAGGCCTGTAAACAGTAGCTATAAAAAGTGATTGAGTAGGCTGCATAGATTTCATGACTAGAAGCTCAAAAGACCCAAAACGTCATTTTTTTTTTTTGTAAATTGAAATTTGCTATCGTAAATGTTAGCAACACCTCCGCCTTTGCGGGATGCACGGGGGATATGGTCACTAGTGTAGCCAGGAGGTGAGGCCTCATTTAACACAGTAAATTCATCAGGCTTAAGCCATGTTTCAGTCAGGCCAATCACATCAAGATTATGATCAGTGATTAGTTCATTGACTATAATTGCCTTTGAAGTAAGGGATCTAACATTAAGTAGCCCTATTTTGAGAAGTGTGGTATCTCCACATCTATAGTCTATACCCAGTCCCTTTACCCAGTAGTGATCTGCCTCTATAGTCTATACCCAGTCCCTTTACCCAGTAGTGATCTGTCCCTATAGTCTATACCCAGTAGTGATCTACCTCTATAGTCTATACCCAGTAGTGATCTACCTCTGTAGTCTATACCCAGTAGTGATCTGCCTCTATAGTCTATACCCAGTCCCTTTACCCAGTAGTGATCTGCCTCTATAGTCTATACCCAGTCCCTTTACCCAGTAGTGATCTGCCTCTATAGTCTATACCCAGTAGTGATCTACCTCTATAGTCTATACCCAGTAGTGATCTGCCTCTATAGTCTATACCCAGTAGTGATCTGCCTCTATAGTCTATACCCAGTAGTGATCTGTCCCTATAGTCTATACCCAGTAGTGATCTGCCTCTATAGTCTATACCCAGTAGTGATCTGCCTCTATAGTCTATACCCAGTAGTGATCTGCCTCTATAGTCTATACCCAGTAGTGATCTGCCTCTATAGTCTATACCCAGTCCCTTTACCCAGTAGTAATCTGCCTCTATAGTCTATACCCAGTCCCTTACCCAGTAGTGATCTGCCTCTATAGTCTATACCCAGTAGTGATCTGCCTCTATAGTCTATACCCAGTAGTGATCTGCCTCTATATTCTATACCCAGTCCCTTTACCCAGTAGTGATCTGCCTCTATAGTCTATACCCAGTCCCTTCACCCAGTAGTGATCTGCCTCTATAGTCTATACCCAGTCCCTTACCCAGTAGTGATCTGCCTCTATAGTCTATACCCAGTCCCTTTACCCAGTAGTGATCTGCCTCTATAGTCTATACCCAGTAGTGATCTGCCTCTATAGTCTATATCCAGTCCCTTTCCCCAGTAGTGATCTGCCTCTATAGTCTATACCCAGTAGTGATCTGCCTCTATAGTCTATACCCAGTCCCTTTACCCAGTAGTGATCTGCCTCTATAGTCTATACCCAGTCCCTTCACCCAGTAGTGATCTGCCTCTATAGTCTATACTCAGTCCCTTACCCAGTAGTGATCTGCCTCTATAGTCTATACCCAGTCCCCTTCACCCAGTAGTGATCTGCCTCTGTAGTCTATACCCAGTAGTGATCTACCTCTATAGTCTATACCCAGTCCCTTTACCCAGTAGTGATCTGCCCCAATAGTCTATACCCAGTAGGGATCTGTCCCTATAGTCTATACCCAGTCCCCTTCACCCAGTAGTGATCTGTCCCTATATTCTATACCCAGTCCCTTCACCCAGTAGTGATCTGTCCCTATAGTCTATACCCAGTCCCTTTACCCAGTAGTGATCTGCCTCTATAGTCTATACCCAGTCCCTTTACCCAGTAGTGATCTGCCTCTATAGTCTATACCCAGTAGTGATCTGCCTCTATAGTCTTTACCCAGTAGTGATCTGCCCCTATAGTCTATACCCAGTCCCTTTACCCAGTAGTGATCTGTCCCTATAGTCTATACCCAGTAGTGATCTGCCCCTATAGTCTATACCCAGTCCCTTCACCCAGTAGTGATCTGCCTCTATAGTCTATACCCAGTCCCTTACCCAGTAGTGATCTGTCCCTATAGTCTATACCCAGTCCCTTTACCCAGTAGTGATCTGCCTCTATAGTCTATACCCAGTAGTGATCTGCCCCTATAGTCTATACCCAGTAGTGATCTGCCTCTATAGTCTATACCCAGTAGTGATCTGCCCCTATAGTCTATACCCAGTAGTGATCTGCCCCTATAGTCTATACCCAGTAGTGATCTGCCCCTATAGTCTATACTCAGTAGTGATCTGTCCCTATAGTCTATACCCAGTCCCTTTACCCAGTAGTGATCTGCCTCTATAGTCTATACCCAGTAGTGATCTGCCTCTATAGTCTATACCCAGTAGTGATCTGTCCCTATAGTCTATACCCAGTCCCTTTACCCAGTAGTGATCTGCCTCTATAGTCTATACCCAGTAGTGATCTACCTCTATAGTCTATACTGAGTCCCTTTACCCAGTAGTGATCTGCCTCTATAGTCTATACCCAGTAGTGATCTGCCTCTATAGTCTATACCCAGTAGTGATCTGCCTCTATAGTCTATACCCAGTAGTGATCTACCTCTATAGTCTATACCCAGTCCCTTCACCCAGTAGTGATCTGCCTCTATAGTCTATACCCAGTAGTGATCTACCTCTATAGTCTATACCCAGTCCCTTCACCCAGTAGTGATCTGCCTCTATAGTCTATACCCAGTAGTGATCTGCCTCTATAGTCTATACCCAGTAGTGATCTACCTCTATAGTCTATACCCAGTCCCTTACCCAGTAGTGATCTGCCTCTATAGTCTATACCCAGTCCCTTACCCAGTAGTGATCTGCCTCTGTAGTCTATACCCAGTCCCTTCACCCAGTAGTGATCTGCCTCTATAGTCTATACCCAGTAGTGATCTGCCTCTATAGTCTATACCCAGTCCCCTTCACCCAGTAGAGATCTGCCTCTATAGTCTATACCCAGTAGTGATCTACCTCTATAGTCTATACCCAGTCCCTTACCCAGTAGTGATCTGCCTCTATAGTCTATACCCAGTCCCCTTCACCCAGTAGTGATCTGCCTCTATAGTCTATACCCAGTCCCTTACCCAGTAGTGATCTGTCCCTATAGTCTATACCCAGTCCCTTTACCCAGTAGTGATCTGCCTCTATAGTCTATACCCAGTAGTGATCTGCCTCTATAGTCTATACCCAGTAGTGATCTACCTCTATAGTCTATACCCAGTCCCTTCACCCAGTAGTGATCTGCCTCTGTAGTCTATACCCAGTAGTGATCTACCTCTATAGTCTATACCCAGTCCCTTCACCCAGTAGTGATCTGCCTCTATAGTCTATACCCAGTAGTGATCTACCTCTATAGTCTATACCCAGTCCCTTCACCCAGTAGTGATCTGCCTCTATAGTCTATACCCAGTAGTGATCTGCCTCTATAGTCTATACCCAGTAGTGATCTACCTCTATAGTCTATACCCAGTCCCTTACCCAGTAGTGATCTGCCTCTATAGTCTATACCCAGTCCCTTACCCAGTAGTGATCTGCCTCTGTAGTCTATACCCAGTCCCTTCACCCAGTAGTGATCTGCCTCTATAGTCTATACCCAGTAGTGATCTGCCTCTATAGTCTATACCCAGTCCCCTTCACCCAGTAGAGATCTGCCTCTATAGTCTATACCCAGTAGTGATCTACCTCTATAGTCTATACCCAGTCCCTTACCCAGTAGTGATCTGCCTCTATAGTCTATACCCAGTCCCCTTCACCCAGTAGTGATCTGCCTCTATAGTCTATACCCAGTCCCTTACCCAGTAGTGATCTGTCCCTATAGTCTATACCCAGTCCCTTTACCCAGTAGTGATCTGCCTCTATAGTTTATACCAAGTAGTGATCTGCCCCTATAGTCTATACCCAGTAGTGATCTGCCTCTATAGTCTATACCCAGTAGTGATCTGCCCCTATAGTCTATACCCAGTAGTGATCTGCCCCTATAGTCTATACCCAGTCCCTTTACCCAGTAGTGATCTGCCTCTATAGTCTATACCCAGTCCCTTTCACCCAGTAGTGATCTGCCTCTATAGTCTATACCCAGTAGTGATCTACCTCTATAGTCTATACCCAGTCCCCTTCACCCAGTAGTGATCTGCCTCTATAGTCTATACCCAGTAGTGATCTACCTCTATAGTCTATACCCAGTAGTGATCTACCTCTATAGTCTATACCCAGTCCCCTTCACCCAGTAGTGATCTGTCCCTATAGTCTATACCCAGTCCCTTTACCCAGTAGTGATCTGCCTATATAGTCTATACCCAGTAGTGATCTACCTCTATAGTCTATACCCAGTCCCTTTACCCAGTAGTGATCTGCCCCTATAGTCTATACCCAGTAGTGATCTGCCTCTATAGTCTATACCCAGTAGTGATCTGCCTCTATAGTCTATACCCAGTCCCTTCACCCAGTAGTGATCTGCCTCTGTAGTCTATACCCAGTCCCTTCACCCAGTAGTGATCTGCCTCTATAGTCTATACCCAGTAGTGATCTGCCTCTATAGTCTATACCCAGTCCCTTTACCCAGTAGTGATCTGTCCCTATAGTCTATACCCAGTCCCTTTACCCAGTAGTGATCTGCCTCTATAGTCTATACCCAGTAGTGATCTGTCCCTATAGTCTATACCCAGTAGTGATCTGCCTCTATAGTCTATACCCAGTAGTGATCTGTCCCTATAGTCTATACCCAGTAGTGATCTGCCTCTATAGACTATACCCAGTCCCTTCACCCAGTAGTGATCTGTCCCTATAGTCTATACCCAGTAGTGATCTGCCTCTATAGTCTATACCCAGTAATGATCTGCCTCTATAGTCTATACCCAGTCCCTTTACCCAGTAGTGATCTGCCTCTATAGTCTATACCCAGTAATGATCTGCCTCTATAGTCTATACCCAGTCCCTTCACCCAGTAGTGATCTGCCTCTATAGTCTATACCCAGTCCCTTTACCCAGTAGTGATCTGCCTCTATAGTCTATACCCAGTCCCTTTACCCAGTAGTGATCTGCCTCTATAGTCTATACCCAGTCCCCTTCACCCAGTAGTGATCTACCTCTATAGTCTATACCCAGTCCCCTTCACCCAGTAGTGATCTGCCTCTATAGTCTATACCCAGTAGTGATCTGCCTCTATAGTCTATACCCAGTAGTGATCTACCTCTATAGTCTATACCCAGTAGTGATCTGCCTCTATAGTCTATACCCAGTAGTGATCTGCCTCTATAGTCTATACCCAGTAGTGATCTACCTCTATAGTCTATACCCAGTAGTGATCTGCCTCTATAGTCTATACCCAGTAGTGATCTGCCTCTATAGTCTATACCCAGTAGTGATCTGCCTCTATAGTCTATACCCAGTAGTGATCTGCCTCTATAGTCTATACCCAGTAGTGATCTGCCTCTATAGTCTATACCCAGTCCCTTCACCCAGTAGTGATCTGCCTCTATAGTCTATACCCAGTAGTGATCTGCCTCTATAGTCTATACCCAGTCCCTTCACCCAGTAGTGATCTGCCTCTATAGTCTATACCCAGTCCCTTTACCCAGTAGTGATCTACCTCTATAGTCTATACCCAGTCCCTTTACCCAGTAGTGATCTGCCTCTATAGTCTATACCCAGTCCCTTCACCCAGTAGTGATCTGCCTCTATAGTCTATACCCAGTAGTGATCTACCTCTATAGTCTATACCCAGTAGTGATCTGCCTCTATAGTCTATACCCAGTCCCCTTTACCCAGTAGTGATCTGCCTCTATAGTCTATACCCAGTCCCTTCACCCAGTAGTGATCTACCTCTATAGTCTATACCCAGTAGTGATCTGCCTCTATAGTCTATACCCAGTCCCCTTTACCCAGTAGTGATCTGCCTCTATAGTCTATACCCAGTCCCCTTCACCCAGTAGAGATCTGCCTCTATAGTCTATACCTAGTCCCTTTACCCAGTAGTGATCTGTCCCTATAGTCTATACCCAGTCCCTATACCCAGTAGTGATCTGCCTCTATAGTCTATACCCAGTCCCTTCACCCAGTAGTGATCTACCTCTATAGTCTATACCCAGTCCCTTTACCCAGTAGTGATCTGCCTCTATTGTCTATACCCAGTAGTGATCTACCTCTATAGTCTATACCCAGTAGTGATCTGCCTCTATAGTCTATACCCAGTCCCCTTTACCCAGTAGTGATCTACCTCTATAGTCTATACCCAGTCCCTTTACCCAGTAGTGATCTGCCTCTATAGTCTATACCCAGTCCCTTTACCCAGTAGTGATCTGCCTCTATAGTCTATACCCAGTCCCTATACCCAGTAGTGATCTGCCTCTATAGTCTATACCCAGTCCCTTTACCCAGTAGTGATCTACCTCTATAGTCTATACCCAGTCCCTATACCCAGTAGTGATCTGTCCCTATAGTCTATACCCAGTAGTGATCTGCCTCTATAGTCTATACCCAGTCCCTATACCCAGTAGTGATCTGCCTCTATCACTACATCTTGGGCATGCATCCAAAGTGTCCCCTTTCCCAGTCTGCCGGCCCACTGACTTCACCATGGCAACACTACACACTAAGGACAGACACGCACACCTGTTACACCCCCCCCCCCCTCCTCGTCACCATAACACAGGCCAGGTGCTTGGGGGGAGGTTAACCCCTCTTTATCTTTGCCCCCTCCCCCCTCTCACCATGTTTTCCTCTCCCTCCTCCTTCATCCCCCTTTTTGATTTCAATTGAATTCAATTTGTTTAATTGGTATGAATGGAAACCACCCGATGTTATGAGTCAGACCTCCTGCCGCGGGTTAATACTGATGGTGATGAAACAAGCAACCTCTTCTCTCTCCTCTCACCCTCTCAATTTTCTCTCCACCCTTCTCTCTCTGCCCTCCCCCCTCTCTCATCCTCCCCCCTTCTCTCTCTGCCCCCTCCCCCTCTCTCTCATCCGTCCTCCTCTGTTCTCAGGGAAGACGTTAATCCGGTAATCCATGTTAATCCAGACTCAGATTATTGAAGAGGTGAAAGAGCCAAAATTAGCCTCCTGCTAGAGGTGAGAGCGTATCTTTGGGGGGGTTAAACCATGGTGGGCCACTTCTAATTAACGGCTGTTCATTCCCCCTCCCACCCTTATTTTGACATACCATTGTGAGGAGGGAGGAGGTGGTGATGAGGGCTGAGGAGGGAGGGAGGGGAGTGGAGGGGTGAGAAGAGGGGAGGAGGGGGGTGAGAAGAGGGGAAAGGATGGGTGAGGAGAGGGGAGTGGAGGGGAAAGGAGGTGTGTGTTTGTATATGTCTGTGTGTGGGCTAATTCTAAATTTAACCATCAAAACCACCTCTTCCACCAACACAATTTCCTCTCCTCATCCCCTTTCCTCTCATCCTTATCCCTTGCTTCCTGGAATGGCCTCATCCATCTCTCCTTTCAATTTCCCCTTTTAACTTCCTCACAGCAAGTAAGCTGCTACCAAGGGCATGTGTCTGTTTGGAGTGGGGGGGGGTCCTTCCTCTCCCCTTCTCTTTTCCTCTCTTCTCCTCTCCCCCTCCTTTCCCCTCCCCTCGTCCTCTACCCCTCCCCTCGTCCTCTCCCATTCTTCTCTCCTTTCCCCTCCCTCCTCCTCTCCCCCTCCCCTCGTCCTCTTCTCCTCTCCCCTCCTCTCCCCTCCCCTCCTCCTCTCCCCCTCCCCATGTCCTCTTCTCCTCTCCCTCCCCTCCTCCTCTCCCCTCCCCTCGTCCTCTTCTCCTCTCCCCTCCTCTCCCCTACCCTCCTCCTCTCCCCCTCCCCATGTCCTCTCCTCCTCTCCCTCCCCTCCTCCTCTCCCCCTCCCCTCGTCCTCTTCTCCTCTCCCCTCCTCTCCCCTCCCCTCCTCCTCTCCCCTCCCCTCGTCCTCTTCTCCTCTCCCTCCTCTCCCCTCCCCTCCTCCTCCTCTCCCCTCCCCTCGTCCTCTTCTCCTCTCCCCTCCTCTTCCCTCCCCTCCTCCTCTCCCCCTCCCCTCGTCCTCTTCTCCTCTCCCTCCTCTCCCCTCCCTCCTCCTCTCCCCCTCCCCATGTCCTCTTCTCCTCTCTCCTCCCTCCCCTCCTCCTCTCCCCCTCCCCATGTCCTCTCTCCTCTCCCCCTCCCCTCCTCCTCTCCCCTCCCCTCCTCCTCTCCTCTCCTCCCCTCCTCCTCTCCCCTCCTCCTCCCCCCCTCCCCATGTCCTCTTCTCCTCTCCCCTCCCCTCCTCCTCTCCCCTCCCCTCCTCCTCTCCCCCTCCCCATGTCCTCTTCTCCTCTCCCCTCCTCCTCCTCTCCCCTCCCCTCCTCCTCTCCCCTCCCCTCGTCCTCTTCTTCCTCTCCCCTCCTCTCCCCTCCCTCCTCCTCTCCCCCTCCCCTCGTCCTCTTCTCCTCTCCCCTCTCTCCCTCCCCTCCTCCTCTCCCCTCCCCATGTCCTCTTCTCCTCTCCCCTCCTCTCCCCCCCTCCTCCTCTCCCCCTCCCCTCGTCCTCTTCTCCTCTCCCCTCCTCTCTCCCCTCCTCCTCTCCCCCCCCCATGTCCTCTCCTCCTCTCCCCTCCCTCCCCTCCCCTCCTCCTCTCCCCCTCCCCTCGTCCTCTTCTCCTCTCCCCTCCTCTCCCCCCTCCCCATGTCCTCCCTCCTCCTCCCCTCCCCCCCCTCGTCCTCTTCTCCTCTCCCCTCCTCTCCCCTCCCCTCCCCTCTCCCCTCCCCATGTCCTCTTCTCCTCTCCCTCCCTCCTCCCTCTCCCCCTCCCCTCGTCCTCTTCTCCTCTCCCCTCCTCTCCCCTCCCCTCCTCCTCTCCCCTCCCCATGTCCTCTTCTCCTCCCCTCCTCCCCTCCTCCTCCTCCTCTCCCCCCCTCCTCCTCTCCCCTCCCCTCCTCCTCCCCCTCCCATCCCCCTCCCCTCCTCCTCCTCCCCCCCTCCCCTCCTCCTCCCCCTCCTCCCTCTCCCTCCCCTCCTCCTCTCCCCCTCCCCTCCTCCTCTCCCTCTCCCCATGTCCTCTTCTCCCTCTCCCCTCCCCTCCTCCTCTCCCCCTCGCCATGTCCTCTTCTCCTCTCCCCTCCCCTCCTCCTCTCCCCCTCCCCATGTCCTCTTCTCCTCTCCCCTCCCCTCCTCCTCTCCCCTCCCCTCTCCCCTCCTCCTCCTCCCCATGTCCTCTTCTCCTCTCCCTCCCCTCCTCCTCTCCCCTCCCCTCGTCCTCTTCTCCTCTCACCTCCTCTCCCCTCCCCTCCTCCTCTCCCCCTCCCCTCGTCCTCTTCTCCTCTCCCCTCCCCTCCTCCTCTCCCCTCCCCTCCCTCCTCTCCCCCTCCCCTCGTCCTCTTCTCCTCTCTCCTCTCCCCTCCCCTCCTCCTCTCTCCCCTCCCCTCGTCCTATTCTCCTCCTCCCTCCTCTCCCCTCCCCTCCTCCTCTCCCCCTCCCCATGTCCTCTTCTCCTCTCCCTCTCCTCTCCCTCCCCTCCTCCTCTCCCCCTCCCCTCGTCCTCTTCTCCTCTCCCCTCCTCTCCCCTCCCCTCCTCCTCTCCCCTCCCCATGTCCTCTTCTCCTCTCCCCACCTCTCCCTCCCCTCCTCCTCCCCCTCCCCTCGTCCTCTTCTCCTCTCCCTCCTCTCCCCTCCTCTCCTCCTCTCCCCCTCCCCATGTCCTCTTCTCCTCTCCCCTCCTCTCCCATTCTTCTCTCCTCTCCCCTCCCTCCTCCTCCCCCTCCCCTCGTCCTCTTCTCCTCTCCCCTCCTCTCCCCTCCCTCCTCCTCTCCCCCTCCCCATGTCCTCTCCTCCTCTCCCCCATCGTTTGAAGAATCTCAAATATAAATTATATTATACTTTTTTGGGGTTCCATATGTGTTATTTCATAGTTTTGATGTCTTCACTATTATGTATAAAATAGTAAAAAAAATAAAGAAAAATCCTTGAATGACTGTTGACTGGTTCTGTAGTCAGGAGACAGCTTTAGCCTGTTAACTTTATATTTGTCCAGAACCCATTTAGCTGATATTCTCTGGTAAACACCACTGAAACCAGTCACCTCACTAACACACACACACCCCGCCTGTTCTTAACAGTAGCCATGTGATTTATAGTCCATGCGACTGTCGCAGCCAAGTTTCTGTGGAGACAATAGCTGACATGTTGCTACTAGTCAACAGGCTACACACAGATGATTGTTGACTACAGGAAGGAAGGAGGACCGAGCCACGCCCCCATTCTCATCGACGGGGCTGTAGTGGAGCAGGTCGAGAGCTTCAAGTTCCTTGGTGTCCACATCACCAACAAACTAACATGGTCCAAACACACCAAGACAGTCGTGAAGAGGCCACGACAAAGCCTATTCCCCCCCTCAGTAGACTGAAAAGATTTGGCATGGGTCCTCAGATCCTCAAAAGGTTCTACAGCTGCACCATCGAGAACATCGTGACTGTTTGCATCACTGCCTAGTATGGCAACTGCTCGGCCTCTTACCGCAAGGCACTACAGAGGGTAGTGCGAACATCACTGGGGCCAAGCTTCCTGCCATCCAGGATCTCTACACCAGGCGGTGTCAGAGGAAGGCCCTAAAAATGATCAATGACTCCAGGCACCCTAGTCATAAACTGTTCTCTCTGCTACCGCATGGCAAGCGGTACTGGAGCGCCTAGGTCCAAGAGGCTTCTAAACAGCTTCTACCCCCAAGCCGTAAGACTCCTAAACAGCTAATCAAATGGCTGCCGAGACTATTTGCATTGCTCCCCCCCCCCCCCCCCCCTCTTTACACCGCTGCTACTCTCTGTTGTTATCATCTATGCATAGTCACTTTAATAACTCTACCTACATGTACATATTACCTCAACTAACCGGTGCCCCCACACATCGACTCTGTAACCGGTGCCCCCACACATTGACTCTGTAACCGGTGCCCCCACACATTGACTCTGTAACCGGTGCCCCCACACATTGACTCTAACCGGTGCCCCCACACATTAACTCTAACCGGTGCCCCCACACATTAACTCTAACCGGTGCCCCCACACATTAACTCTAACCGGTGCCCCCACACATTAACTCTAACCGGTGCCCCCACGCATTAACTCTAACCGGTGCCCCCACACATAAACTCTAACCGGTGCCCCCACACATAAACCCTCTAACCCGGTCTAACCGTGCCCCCGCACATTAACTCTAACCGGTGCCCCCGCACATTAACTCTGTAACCGGTGCCCCCGCACATTAACTCTAACCAGTGCCCCCGCACATTAACTCTAACCGGTGCCCCCGCACATTAACTCTAACCGGTGCCCCCGCACATTAACTCTAACCGGTGCCCCCGCACATTAACTCTGTAACCGGTGCCCCCACACATTAACTCTAACCGTGCCCCCGCACATTAACTCTAACTGTAACCTCTAACGTGCCCCCGCAACCGGTGCCCCGCACATAACTCTAACCGGTGCCCCCGCACATTAACTCTAACCGGTGCCCCCCACACATTAACTCTAACCGTGCCCCACACATTGACTCTGTAACCGGTGCCCCGCACATTAACTCTAACCGGTGCCCTAACCGGTGCCCCCGCACATTAACTCTAACCGGTGCCCCCGCACATTAACCTAACCGCACATTAACTCTGTAACCGGTGCCCTCGCCCTCTAACCATTAACTCTTAAACCAGTGCCTAACGGTGCCGCACATTAACTCTAACCGGTGCCCCCCACACATTAACTCTAACCGGTGCCCCCGCACATTAACTCTAACCGTGCCCCGCACATTAACTCTAACCGTGCCCCCGCACATTAACTCTAACCGTGCCTCCGCACATTAACTCTAACCGTGCCCCCGCACATTAACTCTAACCAGTGCCCCGCACATTAACTCTAACCGTGCCCCCACTCTACATTAACTCTAACCGGTGCCCCCACACATTGACTCTGTGCCCCCGCAAACTCTAACCGGTGCCTCGCACATTAACTCTAACCGTGCCCTCGCATTTAACTCTAACCGGTGCCCTCGCACATTAACTCTAACCGGTGCCCCCGCACATTAACTCTAACCGGTGCCCCCGCACATTAACTCTAACCGGTGCCCCGCACATCGGTGCCCCGCACATTAACTCTAACCGGTGCCCCCGCACATTAACTCTAACCGGTGCCCCCGCACATTAACTCTAACCGGTGCCCCCGCACATTAACTCTAACCGGTGCCCCGCACATTAACTCTAACCGGTGCCCTCGCACATTAACTCTAACCGGTGCCCCCGCAACTCTAACCGGTGCCCTCGCACAAAACTCTAACGATGCCCTCGCACATTAACTCTAACCGTGCCCCGCACATTAACTCTAACCGGTGCTCCCGCACATTAACTCTAACCCCCGCACATTGACTCTAACCGGTGCCCCGCACATTAACTCTAACCGGTGCCCTCGCACATTCTAACCGGTGCCTGTAACTCTAACCGGTGCCCCCACACATTAACTCTAACCGGTGCCCCCGCACATTAACTCTAACCGGTGCCTCGCACATTAACTCTAACCGGTGCCCTCGCACATTAACTCTAACCGGTGCCCTCGCACATTAACTCTAACCGGTGCCCCCGCACATTAACTCTAACCGGTGCCCCCACACATTGACTCTGTAACCGGTGCCCTCGCACATTAACTCTAACCGGTGCCCTCGCACATTAACTCTAACCGGTGCCCTCGCACATTAACTCTAACCGGTGCCCCGCACATTAACTCTAACCGGTGCCCCCGCACATTAACTCTAACCAGTGCCCTCGCACATTAACTCTGTGCCTCGCAACTCTAACTGGTGCCCCACACACAACTCTAACCGGTGCCCCACATTAATCAACATTAATTAACTCTAACCGGTGCCCCGCACATTAACTCTAACCGGTGCCCTCGCACATTAACTCTAACCGGTGCCCTCGCACATTAACTCTAACCGTGCCCTCGCACATTAACTCTCCGTGCCCTCGCACAACTCGTGCCCCGCACATTAACTCTGTAACCGTGTGCCCTCGCACATTAACTCTAACCGTGCCCCGCACATTAACTCTCTAACCGGTGCCCCCGCACATTAACTCTAACCGTGCCCTCGCACATTAACTCTGTAACCCACACATTGACTCTGTAACTCTAACCGGTGCCCTCGCACATTAACTCTAACCGGTGCCCTCGCACATTAACTCTAACCGGTGCCCTCGCACATTAACTCTAACCGGTGCCCTCGCACATTAACTCTAACCGGTGCCCCCGCACATTAACTCTAACCGGTGCCCTCGCACATTAACTCTAACCGGTGCCCCCACACATTGACTCTGTAACCGGTGCCCTCGCACATTAACTCTAACTGGTGCCCCCGCACATTAACTCTGTAACCGGTGCCCCACACATTGACTCTGTAACCGGTGCCCTCGCACATTAACTCTAACTGGTGCTGCCGCACATTGACTCTGTAACCGGTGCCCCCACACATTAACTCTAACTGGTGCCCCCACACATTGACTCTGTAACCGGTGCCCCCACACATTGACTCTGTAACCGGTGCCCCCACACATTGACTCTGTAACCGGTGCCCCGCACATTGACTCTGTAACCGGTGCCCCCACACATTAACTCTAACCGGTGCCCCCACACATTAACTCTAACCGGTGCCCCCACACATTGACTCTGTAACCGGTGCCCCCACACATTGACTCTGTAACCGGTGCCCCCACACATTGACTCTGTAACCGGTACCCCCCTGTATATAGTCTCGCTATTGCTATTTTACTGCTGCTCTTTAATTACTTGTTACTTTTATTTCTTATTCTTATCCGTATTTTTTTTAAATTGCATTGTTGGTTAAGGGGCTCGTAAAGTAAGCATTTCAATGTAAGGTTGTATTTTGTGGTTTGTATTTCACCTGTTGTATTCAGCATTTCACTGTAAGGTCTGTTGTATTCGGCACATGTGACTAATACAGTTCTGATGGAATCTGTTTTTACTCAGAGCAGAACAGACACAAACACTTTAAAAGCACTCACTCCTCCACTCACTCCTCCATTCCTTCCTCCATTCCTTCACTCACTCCTCCACTCCTCCACTCCTTCACTCACTCCCTGACTCACTCCTTCACTCACTCCTCCACTCCTTCACTCACTCCTCGATCACTCTTCCACTCCTCCACTCACTCCTCCACTCACTCCTTCACTCACTCCTTCACTCACTCCCCGACTCACTCCTCCACTCCTTCACTCACTCCCCGACTCACTCCTTCACTCACTCTTCCACTCCTTCACTCACTCCTCGATCACTCTTCCACTCCTCCACTCACTCCTCCACTCACTCCTTCACTCACTCCTTCACTCACTCCTCCACTCCGTCACTCACTCATCCACTTCTTCACTCCTTCACTCCATCACTCACTCCTCCACTCTTTCCTTTACTCCTCCACTTCTCCACTCCTTTACTCCTCCACTCCATCACTCACTCCTCCACTCCTTCACTCACTTCTCTACTCCTCCACTCCTCCACTCACTCTTCCACTCCTCCACTCACTCCTCCACTCCTTCACTCACTCCCCGACTCACTCTCACTCCTCCACTCCTCCACTCACTCCTCCACTCACTCCTCCACTCCTTCACTCACTCCCCGACTCACTCTCACTCCTCCACTCCTCCACTCACTCCTTCACTCACTCCTCCACTCTGTCACTCACTCATCCACTTCTCCACTCCTTCACTCCATCACTCACTCCTCCACTCACTCTTCCACTCCTTCACTCACTTCTCTCGACCTAGTACAGTCAGTAGAGGACTGGTCATCCCTCAGAGCCTGGTTCCTCTCTACCTAGTAGAGGACTGGCCACCCCCCAGAGCCTGGTTCTCTCTACCCAGTACAGCCAGTAGAGGACTGGCCACCCCTCAGAGCCTGGTTCTCTCTACCCAGTACAGCCAGTAGAGGACTGGCCACCCCTCATTGATGAAGCCGATTACTGAGGTGGTATACTTTTCAATACCATCGGATGAATCCTGGGAACATATTCCAGTCTGTGGTAGCAAAACAGTCCTGTAGTGTAGCATCAGCGTCATCTGACCACTTCCGTGTTGAGCGAGTCACTGGTACTTCCTGCTTAAGTTTTTGCTTGTAAGCAGGAATCAGGAGGATAGGATTCTGGTCAGATTTGTCAAATGCAGGGCGAGGGAGAGCTTTGTATGCGTCTCTGTGTGTGGAGTAAAGGTCGTCTAGAGTTTGTTTTCCTCTGGTTGCACATGTGACATGCTGATAAAAATGAGGTAAAACTGATTTGTCCCCGGCCACTAGGAGCACCACTTCTGGATGAGCATTTTCTTATTTGCTTATGGTGAGTGGCCGGTTGAGTGGCCTTATACAGCTGGTTGAGGGGCCTTATACAGCTGGTTGGGGGGCCTTATACAGCTGGTTGAGTGGCCTTATACAACTGGTTGAGGGGCCTTATACAGCTGGTTGAGGGGCCTTATACAGCTGGTTGAGTGGCCTTATACAGCTGGTTGAGTGGCCTTATACAGCTGGTTGAGTGGCCTTGTACAGCTGGTTGATTGTACAGCTGGTTGAGTGGCCTTGTACAGCTGGTTGAGTGGCCTTGTACAGCTGGTTGAGTGGCCTTGTACAGCTGGTTGAGTGGCCTTGTACAGCTGGTTGAGTGGCCTTGTACAGCTGGTTGAGTGGCCTTGTACAGCTGGTTGAGTGGCCTTGTACAGCTGGTTGAGTGGCCTTGTACAGCTGGTTGAGGGGCCTTATACAGCTGGTTGAGTGGCCTTATACAGCTGGTTGAGTGGCCTTGTACAGCTGGTTGAGTGGCCTTGTACAGCTGGTTGAGTGGCCTTGTACAGCTGGTTGAGTGGCCTTGTACAGCTGGTTGAGTGGCCTTGTACAGCTGGTTGAGTGGCCTTGTACAGCTGGTTGAGTGGCCTTGTACAGCTGGTTGAGTGTGGTTATAGTGCTAGCATCGGTTTATGGTGGTAAATAGACCACTACGAATAACACAGATGAGAACTCTCTTGGTAGACCGTGTGTTCTATAACTTATCATAAGGTACTCTACCTCAGGCGAGCAATACCTTGAGACTTCTTTAATATCAGACATCGTGCACCAGCTGTTATTGACAAAAAGACAGAGACACCCCCCAGGCAAAAAGACAAGACCTTATTGAGACTTCTTTAATATCAGACAGAGCACCAGCTGTTATTGACAAAAAGACAGAGACCCCCCCCTCCAGGCGAGCAATACCTTGAGACTTCTTTAATATCAGACATCGTGCACCAGCTGTTATTGACAAAAAGACAGAGACCCCCCCTATTGACAAAAAGACCCTCGTCTTACCAGACGTAGCTTCTCTGTTCTGCATTGAAAATCCCTCCAGTTCTATATTATTTGTGTCGTGGTTCAGCATTTGGTGAAACATAAGATGTTACAGTTTGTAATGTCCCGTTGGACATGTTGGCCAATAGAACAGATCATTTTTGAGCCTGTTCCCCTCAGCATTCTCCACTGGTCAAATTCTGTAGGTTACAAATCGTGACAAATAAAACTGGATTTGATTTGAGTTTGTGGCAATTTTTATCTCTGTTCTTTTTTAAAAAAAATCAGTTATGGTAAATAAATATCAGTTACGGTCCAATTCTCATTTGCTTCTAACAGAACCAAAAAATTAGAACAGGTCATGGTAGAAATAGTTTTAGTTAGTTTGATGATTGAGTTTCGTTGGTGGAGTTTAAACACTTGACAGCTGTTTTTTTTTAGTCATCAGTTTCGTGTTTTTTTTAACGTAATTATTGTATGTGTGTTTATAGTTGTGTTTAATTTACATTTAGTGAATTAAGTTGTTTTGTCTGACACGTTGTCCAGAGCGACTGCTAATTGGACCAAGGTAATCTCTTGGTAAAAAAGTTGTACATTGTGATTGCTTATTGGACCATTCTTTACATTTAAATTTAAGTTTTCGCCCTACTGCTCTTATCCAGAGCTCTTTGGAAAAATTGGTGCATTCACCTTATTGGACCAGGTCCAGTGGAACAGCCACGTTTTACAATAGTGCATCTAGGTCTTTTAAGGGGGGCGGGGGAGGGGGAGAAGGATTACTTTATCCTATCCAGGTATTCTTAAAGAGGTGGGGTTTCAGGTGTCTCCTATTGGACCAGGTGGTGAAAAGACTCCGCTGTCCTGGCGTCGTGAGGGAGTTTGTTCCACCATTGGGGGCCAGAGCTATTGGAACAGTTTTGACTGGGCTGAAGAACGTTGTTCCTCCTAGTGGTAGGGACCAGGTCCAGGGTGGATGAACGTTGTGCCCTTGTTTGGGTGTAGGGCTCTCTTGGTAAGAGCCTGTTGTGAGGTGCCGTTCCCCTCACAGCTCCGTATTGGACACCATGGTCTTGTAGCGGATGCGTTGTTCAACTGGAAGCCAGTGGAGAGGTCTCTTGAGGAGACACGGTGACCCTACTGAACTTGGAAGGTCTGAACACCAGACGGGCTGCGGCTTCTGCTGAGTTGGACCAGGTCTTAATGGCACAGGCAGGTTGCCCAGCCAACAGCTATTGCAGTAATCCAGACTCTCTTGGAGATGACAAGTGCCTGGATTGGACCAGGTCTCTTCCTGTGTGAAGCAGGGTTCGCCCTACTGCTATGTTGTAGAGCATGAACCTCTTGGAACGGGTTCCGCCCTACTGCTATTGAGAACGACAGGGTCTTGTCCAGGATCACGCCAAGTTCTTAGCGCTCTGGGACGCTATTGGACACAATGGTCTTGTCAACCGTGATGGCGAGATGCTATTGGACCAGGTCCTTCTTGGGAGGAAGAGTAGCTTCGCCCTTGCTGCTATTGGACCAGGTGATCTCTCTTGGTAACTGACACGTTGTTCATGCAGAGATGCTATTGGACCTGGTCTCAGAAGGGGGAAAAGAAGATTAATTGTGTGTCGTCTGCATAGCTGATAGGAGGACCATGGTCTTATGACAGAGCCAAGTTGACTTGGCCCTATAGCTATTGGACCAGGTCTCTCTTGAACAGAGCCCTGGGGGACACTGCTATTGGTGAGGTCTCGTGGTGAAGACACGTTGTTCGCGCCACCTGCTATTGGAGCAGGTCTCTCTTGGAAAAGACACGTTGTTCGCCCTACTGCTATTGGAGAGGGTGGAAAGACACGTTCACAGTATCGAAGGCAGCCGATAGGTCTAGAAGGATGAGGTCTCTCTTGAGGAAGAGACGTTAGCTTTAGCAGTGCGGAGCGCTCCGTGATACAGAGAAGAGGTCTCAGTTGGAATGACTACGTTGTTGAAACCTGACTGATTTGGACCAGAAGTCTTCTGGAAAGATAGCGGGAGAGCTGGCCAAGGACCAGAGTTTTGGAGAGAAAAGAAACGGGATACTGGTCTGTGCTATTGACATCGGAGGGATCTCTTGAAAAGACACGTTTTTTCAGAAGGGGTGCTATCTGGACCAGGTCTCTTGAAAAGACGGGACGGACGTTCGCCCTACTGCTGAGTTGATGAGCGAGGTGAGGTCTTGGAAAGGTCACCGGAGATGGTCTGGAGAAGAGATTGGATAGGGTCTCTTGGTAAAGCAGGTTGTTGGGCGGCTGCCGTCATTGGACCAGGTCATCTGGGTAAAGAAAGAGGTCAGAGCACAGGGTATTGGCAGTGTGGCAAAGAACCAGTTCGTGTCTGTTTGACTTAGCAAACGAGGACGTGTCGTCGCCCTACTTTTAAAATTGACCAGGTCATCTGCAGAGTAAAGGAGGGGGAGGGGAGGAGGATTCACTGGGAGGACCAGGTGGCAAAGAGCTTCCTAGGGTTAGAGGCAGATGCTTGGAATTTAGATTGGACCAAGTGGCTTTGGTAAAGACAGAGGAGGAAAATGTAGAGAGGAGGGAGTAAAGGACCAGGTCCGCTTGGTAAAGACACGTTGTTCGCCCTCCATTTCCGCTCGGCTGCCCGGACCAGGTCTCTTGGTCTGACACGTTGTTCGCCCTACTGCTATTGGACCAGGTCTCTCTTGGAAAAGAGATATTATCTCAATGAGAAAAATCTGTATTAATAAAGGTTAAATAAAAAGAAGAAATCCCCAAATGACTTGTTTATTACATTTAGAAAGAATCCTACCCAACCCTGGTGGTGTGTGTGTGGCGTCTGTTATTTTCTCTGGGATGTAACTGGCAGCATAATTACAGTGTTCAACAAAATCTAGAGGGGAAAGAACTCCTTACTGTATTTGCACGCACACGCTCACACACACACGCGCACACGCTCACACACACACACACACGCACACGCTCACACACACACACACGCACACGCTCACACACACACGCTCACACGCACACGCTCACACACACACACACACACACACACACACACACACACACACACACACACACACACACACACACACACACACACACACACACACACACACACTCCTCCGTACTAAGTAACCCTATAGTGGAGGCCCAGTCCTTCCCTGGTGAGTGCTCCCACCTGCTGGTGGTATGAAGGTAGTGCAGATGGGGAATAACCAGAACTGAGCTTCCTGGGCTATTGAGACTTTCAGCAACACAGTGTACACTAGTGGCACCTAGTGGTCAAATTAATTTAGAGAAGCCAAATGATTAAAGATAACGTCCCACATCCCATAGCTCTTTTTTTGTCTTCTACCAAACCAATCAGGTGGCTGTTCAACAAAAACAAAGCGTCGGACGTCATTGAGTTCTTGTGATAAAGTGACATCGGGAACACTGTGACATCACTACTTCAAAGTACATTGCTTAGCAATTTCGACGTATGCCTCAGAGCTTCCCCTTAATTAGATCCTTTGTTTGTACCCCCCCAGGGCAATTTAATTTATCCCAGAGACTTCTAGTCCACCTCAGGAGACGCGCACAACATCCACTGCTTCCGAGCATATTACTTGCTAATTTCCAGTCTCTGGATAATAAAATAGATGAGCTCAGGGCGAGAATATATTTCCAGAGAGACATCAGGGATTGTAAAATACTATTTTTCACAGAACCGTGTGGGTTGTATTTGGGAACAAATTTTTTGCTCAAAACAAGCTTGTATATCATGGCTTACACTAGACAAAAAAACACTGCAATGCTCAACGGGGAAGAGGAGTACGTATCAACTGTACACTCCACGAACTACTGGGTCAACAGTACACTCCACGAACTACTGGGTCAACAGTACACTCCACGAACTACTGGGTCAACAGTACACTCCACGAACTACTGGGTCAACAGTACACTCCACGAACTACTGGGTCAACATTACACTCCACGAACTACTGGGTCAATAGTACACTCCACGAACTACTGGGTCAACAGTACACTCCACGAACTACTGGGTCAACAGTACACTCCATTAACTACTGGGTCAACATTCCATTCCATGGACTACTGGGTCAACACTACACTCCATGAACTACTGGGTCAACACTACACTCTATTAAATCAAATTTATTTATATAGCCCTTCGTACATCAGCTGATATCTCAAAGTGCTGTACAGAAACCCAGCCTAAAACCCCAAACAGCAAGCAATGCAGGTGTAGAAGCACGGTGGCTAGGAAAAACTCCCTAGAAAAGGCCAAAACCTAGGAAGAAACCTAGAGAGGAACCAGGCTATGTGGGGTGGCCAGTCCTCTTCTGGCTGTGCCGGGTGGAGATTATAACAGAACATGGCCAAGATGTTCAAATGTTCATAAATGACCAGCATGGTCGAATAATAATAAGGCAGAACAGTTGAAACTGGAGCAGCAGCACAGTCAGGTGGAAGTTGAAACTGGAGCAGCAGCATGGCCAGGTGGACTGGGGACAGCAAGGAGTCATCATGTCAGGTAGTCCTGGGGCATGGTCCTAGGGCTCAGGTCAGTTGAAACTGGAACAGCAGCATGGCCAGGTGGACTGGGGACAGCAAGGAGTCATCATGTCAGGTAGTCCTGGGGCATGGTCCTAGGGCTCAGGTCCTCCGAGAGAGAGAAAGAAAGAGAGAAGGAGAGAATTAGAGAACACACACTTAGATTCACACAGGACACCGAATAGGACAGGAGAAGTACTCCAGATATAACAAACTGACCCCAGCCCCCCGACACATAAACTACTGCAGCATAAATACTGGAGGCTGAGACAGGAGGGTTCAGGAGACACTGTGGCCCCATCCGAGGACACCCCCGGACAGGGCCAAACAGGAAGGATATAACCCCACCCACTTTGCCAAAGCACAGCCCCCACACCACTAGAGGGATATCTTCAACCACCAACTTACCATCCTGAGACAAGGCTGAGTATAGCCCACAAAGATCTCCGCCACGGCACAACCCAGACAGGATGGCCACAACAGTGAATCAACCCACTCAGGTGACGCACCCCCTCCAGGGACGGCATGAGAGAGCCCCAGTAAGCCGGTGACTCAGCCCCTGTAATAGGGTTAGAGGCAGAGAATCCCAGTGGAAAGAGGGGAACCGGCCAGGCAGAGACAGCAATTAACTACTGGGTCAACACTACATTCTATTAACTACTGGGTCAACACTACACTCCATGAACTCCTGGGTCACCACTACACTCCATGGACTACTGGGTCAACACTACACTCTATTATCTACTGACATACTTCCGGGTTGGAGCGAGCAGTCGCATCCGCACTTCGGTCTGCACTTCGGTCTGCAGGTAGTATAACTTCTCATTACATTTCATTATAGTACAGGTTTGAGTATAGCAATTTCTTCATCATTACATTTTGCAATTATATTACAACGGTTTGATTTGTCTGTATCAAAGATAATTGTGTAGATAATTGTGTAGTCTAGAGCGATTTTCTAGGTTACCTAGCCAGCTATTGTCGTTCTTTTAACGCAACGTAACGTAATCAACACTGCTAGCTAGCTAGCCAGCTAGCCCCTGAATCAACAACGCAGCCAGCTATTTGTCGTCCTTAACGTAGGAGACACTGCTAGCTAGCCAACAGCTAGCCAACGTCTACCGATTAGAACTCAACAACCCGGTCGCATTCCGCCTCGCTCCACAGGTAGTATCACATTTTCATTTCATTTCATTACAGTACAACGGTTTGATTTGTTTGATCGTAGCTAGCTACATAGCTAGCTACATAGCCGTCTCTGTATCAAAGATAATTGTGTAGTCTAGAGCGATTTTCTAGGTTACCTAGCCAGCTATTGTCGTTCTTTTAACGCAACGTAACGTAATCAACACTGCTAGCTAGCCAGCTAGCCCCCGAATCAACAACGCAGCCACTGCCAGCTAGCCTACAAACTCAACAACGCAGCCACTGCCAGCTAGCCTACTTCAGCAGTACTGTATCATTTTTAATCATTTTAGTCAATAAGATTCTTGCTACGTAAGCTCAACTTTCTGAACATTCGAGACGTGTAGTCCACTTGTCATTCCAATCTCCTTTGCATTAGCGTAGCCTCTTCTGTAGCCTGTCAACTATGTGTCTGTCTATCCCTGTTCTCTCCTCTCTGCACAGACCATACAAACGCTCCACACCGCGTGGCCGCGGCCACCCTAATCTGGTGGTCCCAGCGCGCACGACCCACGTGGAGTTCCAGGTCTCCGGTAGCCTCTGGAACTGCCGATCTGCGGCCAACAAGGCAGAGTTCATCTCAGCCTATGCCTCCCTCCAGTCCCTCGACTTCTTGGCACTGACGGAAACATGGATCACCACAGATAACACTGCTACTCCTACTGCTCTCTCTTCGTCCGCCCACGTGTTCTCGCACACCCCGAGAGCTTCTGGTCAGCGGGGTGGTGGCACCGGGATCCTCATCTCTCCCAAGTGGTCATTCTCTCTTTCTCCCCTTACCCATCTGTCTATCGCCTCCTTTGAATTCCATGCTGTCACAGTTACCAGCCCTTTCAAGCTTAACATCCTTATCATTTATCGCCCTCCAGGTTCCCTCGGAGAGTTCATCAATGAGCTTGATCCCTTGATAAGCTCCTTTCCTGAGGACGGCTCACCTCTCAGAGTTCTGGGCGACTTTAACCTCCCCACGTCTACCTTTGACTCTTTCCTCTCTGCCTCCTTCTTTCCACTCCTCTCCTCTTTTGACCTCTCCCTCTCACCTTCCCCCCCTACTCACAAGGCAGGCAATACGCTCGACCTCATCTTTACTAGATGCTGTTCTTCCACTAACCTCATTGCAACTCCCCTCCAAGTCTCCGACCACTACCTTGTATCCTTTTCCCTCTCGCTCTCATCCAACACTTCCCACACTGCCCCTACTCGGATGGTATCGCGCCGTCCCAACCTTCGCTCTCTCTCCCCGCTACTCTCTCCTCTTCCATCCTATCATCTCTTCCCTCTGCTCAAACCTTCTCCAACCTATCTCCTGATTCTGCCTCCTCAACCCTCCTCTCCTCCCTTTCTGCATCCTTTGACTCTCTATGTCCCCTATCCTCCAGGCCGGCTCGGTCCTCCCCTCCCGCTCCGTGGCTCGACGACTCATTGCGAGCTCGCAGAACAGGGCTCCGGGCAGCCGAGCGGAAATGGAGGAAAACTCGCCTCCCTGCGGACCTGGCATCCTTTCACTCCCTCCTCTCTACATTTTCCTCTTCTGTCGCTGCTGCTAAAGCCACTTTCTACCACTCTAAATTCCAAGCATCTGCCTCTAACCCTAGGAAGCTCTTTGCCACCTTCTCCTCCCTCCTGAATCCCCCTCCCCTCCCCTCCTCCCTCTCTGCAGATGACTTCGTCAACCATTTTGAAAAGAAGGTCGACGACATCCGATCCTCGTTTGCTAAGTCAAACGACCCGCTGGTTCTGCTCACACTGCCCTACCCTGTGCTCTGACCTCTTTCTCCCCTCTCTCTCCAGATGAAATCTCGCGTCTTGTGACGGCCGGCCGCCCAACAACCTGCCCACTTGACCCTATCCCCTCCTCTCTTCTCCAGACCATTTCCGGAGACCTTCTCCCTTACCTCACCTCGCTCATCAACTCATCCCTGACCGCTGGCTACGTCCCTTCCGTCTTCAAGAGAGCGAGAGTTGCACCCTTCTGAAAAAACCTACACTCGATCCCTCCGATGTCAACAACTACAGACCAGTATCCCTTCTTTCTTTTCTCTCCAAAACCCTTGAACGTGCCGTCCTTGGCCAGCTCTCCCGCTATCTCTCTCAGAATGACCTTCTTGATCCAAATCAGTCAGGTTTCAAGACTAGTCATTCAACTGAGACTGCTCTTCTCTGTATCACGGAGGCGCTCCGCACTGCTAAAGCTAACTCTCTCTCCTCTGCTCTCATCCTTCTAGACCTATCGGCTGCCTTCGATACTGTGAACCATCAGATCCTCCTCTCCACCCTCTCCGAGTTGGGCATCTCCGGCGCGGCCCACGCTTGGATTGCGTCCTACCTGACAGGTCGCTCCTACCAGGTGGCGTGGCGAGAATCCGTCTCCTCACCACGTGCTCTCACCACTGGTGTCCCCCAGGGCTCTGTTCTAGGCCCTCTCCTATTCTCGCTATACACCAAGTCACTTGGCTCTGTCATAACCTCACATGGTCTCTCCTATCATTGCTATGCAGACGACACACAATTAATCTTCTCCTTTCCCCTTCTGATGACCAGGTGGCGAATCGCATCTCTGCATGTCTGGCAGACATATCAGTGTGGATGACGGATCACCACCTCAAGCTGAACCTCGGCAAGACGGAGCTGCTCTTCCTCCCGGGGAAGGACTGCCCGTTCCATGATCTCGCCATCACGGTTGACAACTCCACTGTGTCCTCCTCCCAGAGCGCTAAGAACCTTG
The DNA here is from genome assembly GCF_034236695.1 of Oncorhynchus nerka. Classification (NCBI taxonomy): domain Eukaryota; kingdom Metazoa; phylum Chordata; class Actinopteri; order Salmoniformes; family Salmonidae; genus Oncorhynchus; species Oncorhynchus nerka. The sequence continues at coordinate 99,384,803 of NC_088397.1, forward strand.
GCGTGATCCTGGACAACACCCTGTCGTTCTCAACTAACATCAAGGCGGTGGCCCGTTCCTGTAGGTTCATGCTCTACAACATCCGCAGAGTACGACCCTGCCTCACACAGGAAGCGGCGCAGGTCCTAATCCAGGCACTTGTCATCTCCCGTCTGGATTACTGCAACTCGCTGTTGGCTGGGCTCCCTGCCTGTGCCATTAAACCCCTACAACTCATCCAGAACGCCGCAGCCCGTCTGGTGTTCAACCTTCCCAAGTTCTCTCACGTCACCCCGCTCCTCCGCTCTCTCCACTGGCTTCCAGTTGAAGCTCGCATCCGCTACAAGACCATGGTGCTTGCCTACGGAGCTGTGAGGGGAACGGCACCTCAGTACCTCCAGGCTCTGATCAGGCCCTACACCCAAACAAGGGCACTGCGTTCATCCACCTCTGGCCTGCTCGCCTCCCTACCACTGAGGAAGTACAGTTCCCGCTCAGCCCAGTCAAAACTGTTCGCTGCTCTGGCCCCCCAATGGTGGAACAAACTCCCTCACGACGCCAGGACAGCGGAGTCAATCACCACCTTCCGGAGACACCTGAAACCCCACCTCTTTAAGGAATACCTAGGATAGGATAAAGTAATCCTTCTCACCCCCCTTAAAAGATTTAGATGCACTATTGTAAAGTGGCTGCTCCACTGGATGTCATAAGGTGAATGCACCAATTTGTAAGTCGCTCTGGATAAGAGCATCTGCTAAATGACTTAAATGTAAATGTAAATGTACTGGGTCAACACTACACTCTATTAACTACTGGGTCAACAGTACACTCCATTAACTACTAGGTCAACATTACATTCCATGGACTACTGGGTCAACATTACATTCCATGGACTACTGGGTCAACACTACACTCCATAAACTACTGGGTCAACATTACATTCCATTAACTACTGGGTCAACATTACATTCCATGAACTACTGGGTCAACACTACACTCCATAAACTACTGGGTCCACACTACACTCCATGAACTACTGGGTCAACACTACACTCTATTAACTACTGGGTCAACACTACACTCCATGAACTACTGGGTCAACACTACCCTCCATGAACTACTGGGTCAACACTACACTCTGGACTACTGGGTCAACACTATACTCTATTAACTACTGAGTCAACACTACACTCCATAAACTAATGGGTCCACACTACACTCCATGAACTCCTGGGTCACCACTACACTCTGGACTACTGGGTCAACACTATACTCTATTAACTACTGGGTCAACACTACACTCTATGGACTACTGGGTCAACACTATACTCTATTAACTACTGGGTCAACACTACACTCCATGAACTCCTGGGTCACCACTACACTCCATGGACTACTGGGTCAACACTACACTCTGGACTACTGGGTCAACACTATACTCTATTAACTCCTGGGTCAACACCACTCCATGAACTCCTGGGTCAACACTACACTCTGGACTACTGGGTCAACACTATACTCTATTAACTCCTGGGTCAACACTACACTCCATGAACTCCTGGGTCACCACTACACTCCATGGACTACTGGGTCAACACTACACTCTATGGACTACTGGGTCAACATTATACTCTATTAACTCCTGGGTCAACACTACACTCCATGAACTCCTGGGTCAACACTACACTCCACAGACTACTGGGTCAACAACAGTTCA